>NC_069506.1:336488319-336490819 GCF_027579735.1 Bombina bombina | reverse complement strand
CGCTGGTTTTGGGCTACCGCTGGTATTTAGAGTCAGTCAGAAAAGGGTCTAACGCTCACTTTGCAGCAGTGACTTTTCCATACCGCAGATCCCCCTACGCCATTTGCTTATCCTATCTTTTCAATGGTATCTTTCTAACGCCGGTATTTAGAGTCTTGGCTGAAGTGAGCGTTAGAAATCTAACGACAAAACTCCAGCCGCAGCAAAAAGCCAGGAGTTAAGAGCTTTCTGGGCTAATGCCGGTTTATAAAGCTCTTAACTACTGTGCTCTAAAGTACACTAACACCCATAAACTACCTATGTACCCCTAAACCGAGGTCCCCCCACATCGCTGCCACTCTATTTAATTTTTTTAACCCCTAATCTGCTGACCGCACACTGCCTTCACCTACGTTATCCCTATTTACCCCTAATCTGCTGCCCCTAACACCGCCGACCCCTATATTATATTTATTAACCCCTAATCTGCCGCCCCCAACGTCGCTGCTACCTACATACAATTATTAACCCCTAATCTGCCGACCGGACCTCACCGCTACTATAATAAAGTTATTAACCCCTAATCCGCCTCACTAACCTTATAATAAATAGTATTAACCCCTAATCTGCCCTCCCTAACATCACCGACACCTAACTTCAAGTATTAACCCCTTATCTGCCGACCGGACCTCACCGCTACTTTATTAAATTTATTAACCCCTAAAGCTAAGTCTAACCCTAACACTAACACTCCCCTAAGTTAAATATAATTTTTATCTAACAAAATAAATTAACTCTTATTAAATAAATTAATCCTAATTAAAGCTAAATACTTACCTGTAAAATAAACCCTAATATAGCTACAATATAAATTATAATTATATTGTAGCTATTTTAGGATTAATATTTAATTTACAGGCAACTTTGTATTTATTTTAACCAGGTAAAATAGCTATTAAATAGTTAATTACTATTTAATAGCTACCTAGTTAAAATAATTACAAAATTACCTGTAAAATAAATCCTAACCTAAGTTACAATTAAACCTAACACTACACTATCATTAAATTAATGAAATAAAATACCTACAATTATCTACAATTAAACCAAACACTACACTATCAATAAATTAATTACATAAAATACCTACAAATAAATACAATTAAATAAACTAACTAAAGTGCAAAAAATAAAAAAAGAACTAAGTTACAAAAAAATAAAAAAATATTTACAAACATTATAAAAATATTACAACAATTTTAAGCTAATTACACCTACTCTAAGCCCCCTAATAAAATAACAAAGCACCCCAAAATAAAAAAAATGCCCTACACTATTCTAAAATAAAAATTGTAAAGAATTCAGCTCTTTTGCCTGGAAAAAAACATACAATACCCCCCCCAACATTACAACCCACCACCCACATACCCCTAATCTAACCCAAACCCCCCTTAAATAAACCTAACACTAAGCCCTTGAAGATCATCCTACCTTATCTTCACCACGCTGGGTATCACCGATCGGTCCACAAGAGGCTCCTCCAAAGTCTTCATCCAAGCCCAAGCGGGGGCTGAAGAGGTCCATGATCCGGCTGAAGTCTTCATCCAAGCGGAAGCTGAAGAGGTCCATGATCCGGCTGAAGTCTTCATCCAAGCGGGAGCTGAAGAGGTCCATGATCCGGCTGAAGTCTTCATCCAAGCGGGGGCTGAAGAGGTCCATGATCCGGCTGAAGTCTTCATCCAAGCGGGAGCTGAAGAGGTCCATGATCCGGCTATCAAGTGGCATCTTCAATCTTCTTTCTTCCGGATCCATCTTCATCCCACCGACGCGGAACATCCTTCTTCACTGACGACTTCCCGACGAATGACGGTTCCTTTAAGGGACGTCATCCAAGATGGCGTCCCTCGAATTCCGATTGGCTGATAGGATGACGTCCCTTAAAGGAACCGTCATTCGTCGGGAAGTCGTTGGTGAAGAAGGATGTTCCGCGTCGGCGGGATGAAGATGGATCCGGAAGAAAGAAGATTGAAGATGCCGCTTGATAGAAGACTTTAGCCGGATCATGGACCTCTTCAGCTCCCGCTTGGATGAAGACTTCAGCCGGATCATGGACCTCTTCAGCTCCCGCTTAGATGAAGACTTCAGCCGGATCATGGACCTCTTCAGCTCCCGCTTGGATGAAGACTTCACCCGGATCATGGACCTCTTCAGCACCCGCTTGGGCTTGGATGAAGACTTTGGAGGAGCCTCTTGTGGACCGATCGGTGATACCCAGCGTGGTGAAGATAAGGTAGGATGATCTTCAGGGGCTTAGTGTTAGGTTTATTTAAGGGGGGTTTGGGTTAGATTAGGGGTATGTGGGTGGTGGGTTGTAATGTTGGGGGGTATTGTATGTTTTTTTTCCAGGCAAAAGAGCTGAATTCTTTGGGGCATGCCCCGCAAAAGGCCATTTTAAGGGCTGGTAAGGTAAAAGAGCTTTACAATTTTTATTTTAGAATAGGGTAGGGCATTTTTTTTATTT
>NC_069506.1:336283319-336483319 GCF_027579735.1 Bombina bombina | reverse complement strand
TAACAGCAAGGTAAAATAAAGGTAAAATAAAGGGCATCCAATCCAACAACGTACTTGCCAAATCAACTAGCCCTGAAAATGGATGGTGCTAAAGCATCAGACCCACTCCTGATTGTTACTGACAGGAACCACTGGGGCTAGGCCATGACGGTCACTGACAGGAACCACTGGGGCTAGGCCATAACTGTCACTGACAGAAACAACTGGGTCTAGGCCATAAATGTCACTGACAGGAACCACTGGGTCTAGGCTATGACTGTCACTGACAGGAACCACTGGGACTAAGCTATGACAGTCACTGACAGGAAACACTGGGGCTAGGTCATGACTGTCACAGACAGGAACCACTGGGTCTAGGCTATGACTGTCACTGACAGGAACCACTTGGGCTAGGCCATGAATGTCACTGACAGGAGCCACTGGGTCTAGGCTATGACTGTCAATGATAGAAGCCACTGGGTCTAGGCTATGACTGTCACTGACAGGAACCACTGGGTCTAGGCTATAACTGTCACTGACAGGAGCCACTGGGGCTAGACCATGAATGTCACTGACAGGAGCCACTGGGTCTAGGCTATGACTGTCACTTACAGGAACCACTGGGGCTAGGCCATAACTGTCACTGACAGGAACAACTGGGTATAGGCCTTAAATGTCACTGACAGGAACCACTGGGTCTAAGCTATGACTGTCACTGACAGGAACCACTGGGACTAGGCTATGACTGTCACTGACAGGAACCACCGGGGCTAGGTCATGACTGTTACTGACAGGAACCAGTGAGTCTAGGCTATGACTGTCAATGATAGAAGCCACTGGGTCTAGGCTATGACTGTCAATGATAGAAGCCACTGGGTCTAGGCTATGACTGTCACTGACAAGAACCACTGGGACTAGGCTATGACTGTTACTGACAGGAACAACTGGGGCTAGGTCATGACTGTCACTGACAGGAACCACTGGGGCTAGGCAATGAATGTCACTGACAGGAGCCACTGGGTCTAGGCTATGACTGTCAATGATAGAAGCTACTGGGTCTAGGCTATGACTGTCACTGACAGGAACCGCTGGGTCTAGGCTATAACTGTCACTGACAGGAACAACTGGGTCTAGGCCATAAATGTCACTGACAGGAACCACTGGGTCTAGGCTATGACTGTCACTGACAGGAACCACTGGGACTAGGCTATGACTGTCACTGACAGGAACCACTGGGGCTAGGTCATGACTGTCACTGACAGGAACCACTGGGTCTAGGGTATGACTGTCACTGACAGGAACCACTGGGGCTAGGCCATGAATGTCACTGACAGCAGCTACTGGGTCTAGGCTATGACTGTCAATGATAGAAGCCACTGGGTCTAGGCTATGACTGTCACTGACAGGAACCACTGGGTCTAGGCTATAACTGTCACTGACAGGAGCCACTGGGGCTAGACCATGAATGTCACTGACAAGAGACACTGGGTCTAGGCTATGACTGTCAATGACAGGAGCCACTGGTTCTAGGCCATGAATGTCACTGACAGGAGCCACTGGGTCTAGGCTATGACTGTGTCAGGGTTTTTTCCCTGTTGTATTTGCCATGTGCTGCTGGCAGCCATTTTACTCACCTCTCTTCCTGACTGTCGTGCATTGTGGGGGATGCTGCTCATTTCCTGCACTTCCTTTTATGACCAGACTGGTTTGCATCATCCGTGTGAGACAGGATGCAGTCTCAGAATTGTGATGTCATCACTTATTATTTAAAGGGCCTCTGTTCAATATGCTTTGCCTTTGCGTTGTCTCAGACCTGTTTGTGAGAGTTCCTGTGTATTACCTGGCTGCCTGACGTCCTTCCTGGTTCCTGATCCCTGGATTGTTCCTGACTCTGCTGTTTTCCTTGTTCCTGATTCCAGCTTGTCTGACTATACACTTTGGCTTCTGACTCGGCTCTTCTGACTACCAGCTCTGATTTTTACTCCTAGCTCTGGTTTTTACTCCTGGCTTGTTATTTGACTTGTGGACTTTTTATTATTTTTTTGCTATTAATATAGGTGTGATTATTTTTTCACTTCTCATCAAAGTCTGATTCCTGGCACCCTGACATTACGCAAAGGCCATGAATCCTGATGCTGCTAATTATCCACCTTTACCTGCCATGATTTCCAGGATGGATGTACAGGATCACCGCTTAGATCAATTTGCACTAGCCCGGCAAACCCTGCTAACTCGCTCTGCACATTTGGACCAAAGTGTCCCACAAGTTATGACTGCTCCTGTTTCCCCTGCTGCACCTATGCCTACCAGGAGCATGTCCAGTTCTGCATCTCTACTTCAGCGATATGGAGGTGATCCTATTCAGTGCAGAGGGTTTTTGAACCAGGTGGGCATTTACTTTGAGATGTTACCTCAGGCGTTTCCCTCTGACTGAGCTAAGGTGGGATTTCTCATCTTGCCCGGGCTAATCCCTTGTGGGAGACTAATAAACCTTTGATTTCAAATTACCCTGAATTTGTGGCCTTCTTTCGACAGGTATTTGATGTTCCGGCTCGCTCCTCCTCTGCTGCTAAACGACTCATGTCCATTCAGCAAGTTACAAGAGTTGTTGCTCAGTATGCTAATGAGTTCCATACGCTTGCCGCAGAGGTAGGTTGGAACAATGAAGCCCTTGTTGCCGCCTTCTTTCATGGGCTCTCTGATGCGATTAAAGATGAAGTTGCTGCCAGAGATTTACCAGAGGATCTCGAGGCATTGGTGTCTTTTTTTTATCCTAATTGACATAAGACTCAGAGAGAGGCCCTCTTTCAAGGAGCGCTTGCGGAAGCCTCCTGTTCAGTTGCCTCCTACATGTTCGTTCCCACCCATGCCTCCCTCTCCTCCCATGCCTCCTGGTCACGAGTCACCAGGTACTGCTGAGCCGATGCAGTTGGGATTCACGCATCTCTCCACGGCAGAGAGGGCCTTTAGGAGGAGGGAGGGGCTCTGCCTCTATTGTGGGTTACAGGGCCACCTTTTAAAGTTTTGTCCTACACGGCCGGGAAACGCTCACACCTAAGGTCCTGTCGGGGGCACACCTTGGGTGGTTTATCCTCGTCCACGGAACCGCTTAAGGAGAAACCTTTGGTCACGGTTGTCCTTTCCTGGGTGGACTCCTCCATAGTCACTCAGGCTCTTGTTGACTCCGGTGCTGCGGGATATTTCATTGACAGTGCTTTTGTATCAAAGCACTCCATTCCTGTTTTGTCTCAGTCCATTCTGCTTGCTATTGAAGCCATTGATTGCAGGCCCGTTCAGCCCGCACTTGTTACTCACGAAACTACTCCGTTGTCCATGGCTGTTGAGGCTCTCCATTTTGAAACCCTCCAGTTAAAGGTGATAAACTCTCCACATTTTCCAGTTTTTCTGGGTTATCCCTGGCTCCAAAAGCACAATCCCATTCTCTACTGGCGCAGGTCCGAAATATTGTCGTGGTCCCTGCAATGTATTTCCACTTGTCTTCGGAAACCAGTTAAAGTCTTGTGCACTTCTTCGGTATCTCAATTGCCAGAGGAATACCGAGAGTTCCTAGATGTGTTTGACAAGGTGCGTGCCGGTACATTGCCTCCTCACCGGTCTTACGATTGTGCCATAGACCTGCAACCCAGAGCCATTCCTCCTCGGGGCCCGGTGTACCCTCTGTCTGTTGCAGAGAATTGTGCTATGGAGGAGTATGTTGCCGATGCTCTGTCATGGGGGATCATCTGCAAATCCTGCTCTCCTGTTCTTCTGCTGGGGCTGGCTTCTTCTTTGTGAAGAAAAAGGGTGGCGAGTTAAGACCATGTATCGATTATAGGGGTCTTAATAATCTTACCATTAAGAATGCTTACCCTATTCTGCTCATTACGGAACTCTTTGACCGCCTCAAGGGAGCTACGTTCTTTATTAAATTTGATTTGAGAGAAGCGTACAATCTCATTAGGATTAAGGAGGGTCAAGAATGGAAAACGGCTTTTAACACCAGGAGCGGGCATTATGAGTATCTTGTAATGCCCTTTGGGCTATGTAATGCTCCTGCTGTTTTTCAGGAATTTATTAATGATGTCCTACGAGATATGTTGCAACAGTGTGTTGGGGTGTACTTAGACGACATCCTCATACACTCACCCACACTTGAGGCTCATCGTTCTGATGTTACACGGGTTCTTCAGAGACTACGTGAGAATGGCCTGTTTTGTAAACTCGAGAAATGTGAGTTCCATCAGACTCAAGTAACCTTCGTAGGTTATGTTATCTCTGTTGCAGGGTTCTCCATGGATCCTGACAAGTTATCTGCAGTTCTGCAGTGGCCTCGCCCAGTTGGTCTTCGGTCTATTCAACGTTTTTTGGGGTTCACCAATTACTATAGAAAGTTTATTAAAAACTTTTCTTCCTTGGTCAAACCTATCACAGACATGACCCGTAAAGAGAATGATCCTCTCCATTGGTCACCTACTGCCATTAAGGCCTTTGATAGTCCTAAGACTGACTTTGCTGCCGCTCCAGTTCTGTCTCATCCTAACCCTGTCCTGTCTTTTGTTCTTGAGGTCGATGTGTCTGAGACTGGAGTAGGTGCCCTCTTGTCTCAATGTCCTATGCCTGATGGTTCCTTGCATCCGTGTGGTTCTTCTCTAAGAAATTGTCTCCAGCAGAGTGCAATTATGAAATTGGTGACAGGGAATTACTGGCCATAATTTTGGCACTCAAGGAATGGAGGCATCTTCTCGAGGGTACTAGTGTGCCAGTGCTCATTCTTACTGACCACAAGAATTTAACTTATCTATCTGAAGCAAAACGTTTGTCGCCCCGACAGGCCAGATGGGTGCTATTTTTGTCTCGGTTTAATTATGTGGTCTCTTACCTGCCTGGTAGTAAGAATGTTAGGGCTGATGTCCTCTCTCGACAATTTTCGCCACTGTCCAAGGAGGAGTCTGTACCTACTTCTTTTATACCTCCTGACCATATTTTGGCTACCATACGTACTAATTTGACTTCTCCCTTGGGGGAGGAGATCCTGGCTGCACAAACCAATGCACCTCCTGAGAAACCTAGTGGTAAGTGTTTTGTTCCTGAGAATCTTCGAACTAAACTTTTGCACACTTACCACTATCTTAAAGCCGCAGGTCATCCAGGCAAGAACCAAATGATTTGGTCTGTCACTCGACAATTCTGGTGGCCAGGTCTTTGTTCTGATGTTGCTGCGTATGTTGCCTCCTGCTCAGTTTGTGCACAGAATAAGACTCCTCAACGTCTTCATGTGGGTCTTCTTCAACCTATTGCTAATGGTGAGCATCCTTGGACACATCTTTCCATGGACTTCATTGTCGAGCTCCCTTTTTCCAATGGCAATACTGTTATCCTTATGGTGGTTGACCGTTTTTCTAACATGTCACATTGCATTCCCTTGATGAAGCTGCCTACCGCTCAGGAGCTTGCTTAAATTTTTGCCCGGGAGGTCTTCCGTTTATATGGGTTACTCAAGGAGATAGTGTCGGACCGGGGTAGCCAGTTTGTCTCCAGATTTTGTTGTTCCATTTGTGCTCAAATGGGGATCCAGCTTTCCTTCTCCTCGGCATATCACCCTCAATCCAATGGGGCTGCGGAACGGTCTAATCAAGCTCTGGAACAGTTCCTCCATTGCTATGTCTCAGATCACCACAATAATTGGTCTGAACTGTTACCTTGGGCAGAGTTTGCTCGTAATAGTGCTATTAATGCTTCCTCCAAGTTATCCCCGTTCATGGCGAATTATGGGTTTCAACCATCCTTGTTGCCCGATTCATTCATGTTTCAGGGTATTCCGGCTTTGGAGGAGCATCTATGGCAACTCCGTTCCACGTGGGTGCAGATTCAGGATTGCCTTCATCATTCTATGCAGTGCCAAAAGTTCCAGGCTGATCGTAGGCGTCTGCCCGCACCTTCCTACCAGGTTGGTGAGAGAGTTTGGCTGTCCTCCCACAACTTGAACCTTCATGTGCCTTCCAACAAATTGGCTCCCCGTTATGCTGGTCCTTTTCAAATACTCCGACGGGTTAATCCTGTGGCCTACGCTCTTGACTTTCTTCCTGCTATGCGCATCTCCAATGTTTTTCATGTCTCTTGAAACCATTGGTTTGTAATAGGTTTACCACTGTGTTGCCTCGTTCCCATCCTATCTTTGTTGACAACCATGAGGAGTATGAAGTCAGCAGCATTATTGACTCTCGTATGTCCAGGGGCCGTGTACAGTTTTTGGTTCACTGGAGGGGCTACGGTCCGGAGGAGCATTCTTGTGTTCCGTTCTTTGATGTTCATGCTCCCGCCCTCCTCCGTGCCTTCCATGCTTTTTGTCCTCCCATGGGGGAGGGGTCGTTGAGGGGAGGGTACTGTTAGGGTTTTCCCCCTGTTGTGTTTGCCATGTGCTGCTGGCAGCCATTTTACTGACCTGTCTTCCTGACTGTCGTGTATTGTGGGGGATGCTGCTCATTTCCTGCACTTCCTTTTATGACCAGACTGGTTTGCATCATCCATGTGAGACAGGATGCAGTCTCAGAATTGTGATGTCATCACTTATTATTTAAAGGGCCTCTGTTCAGTATGCTTTGCCTTTGCGTTGTCTCAGACCTGTTTGTGAGAGTTCCTGTGTATAACCTGGCTGCCTGACGTCCTTCCAGGTTCCTGATCCCTGGCTTGTTCCTGACTCTGCTGTTTTCCTTGTTCCTGATTCCGGCTCGTCTGACTATTTGTTTTGGCTTCTGACTCGGCTCGTCTGACTACCAGCTCTGGTTTTTACTCCTGGCTTGTAATTTGACTTGTGGACTTTTTATTATTTTTTGCTATTAATAAAGGTGTGATTATTTTTGCACTTCTCGTCAAAGTCTGATTCCTGGCACCCTGACAGACTGTCACTGACAGGAGACACTGGGTCTAGGCCATGACTGTCACTGACAAGAGACACTGGGTCTAGGCCATGACTGTCACTGACAGGAGCCACTGGGTCTAGGCCATGACTGTCACTGACAGGAACCACTGGGTCTAGGCCATGACTGTCACTGACAGGAGACACTGGGTCTAGGCCATGACTGTCACTGACAGGAGCCACTGGGTCTAGGCCATGAATGTCACTGACAGGACCCACTGGGTCTAGGCCATGACTGTCACTGACAGGAGACACTGGGTCTAGGCCATGACTGTCACTGACAGGAGCCACTGGGTCTAGGCTATGACTGTCACTGATAGGAACTACTTGGACTAGGCCATGATGAGTCAGCGGCCACTGCAGCAGGCACTGAAGCCCAGGACGAGAACCTCATTGGAGTGTAAAGATAAAGGTCATAAGCTTTTTGAAGTTAGAAACAGGAATAAATCTGCCATTTCTGAGAAGAGTATATAGGCCCAATGAGCCTCTGAAAACCACAAGGCCACAGAGCTGACCATTGTCTATTACTGTATTAAAATATTTGGAGCATGATCTCCAAAAGACTTTTCTCAGGATTGTCTAAGCTTAATACTTGTATGAAAAGCATCAGCTTGGCCCAACCCTGACTCAGGAGTACAGTCAATATATTAAAATATACAGTTATACCAATTACAGTGAAAACGTAAGTAAGCTTTACAATTCTATAACTAACTATCGGCTAGATCACGCGTTTTGAGCGATACAGGGAAATTAACGAACGCAACAAAAGTTGCGTTATTTAATCCCCTATAGCGCTGCCATTACTAGTTTTTCAAAACCCGGCTTGTGCGGGTGATATGGTGCATAAAGCTCCATACCGCATCAAAAACAAGCTGTGTTTTGATGTGCTCGTACACGCTTTCCCCATAGACATCAATGGGGAGAGCGGGCTAAAAAAAAGTCTAACACCTGCGATCGCAGAATAAAAAGCTCTGTGACGCAGCCCCATTGATGTCTATGGGGAAAAAGAAAATACTGTTTAATCCTAACACCCTGACATAGACTCTGAGTCTAAACACCCCTAATCTGCCTCTCCCGACAGCGCCGACACCTGCCTACAGTTATTAACCCCTAATCTGCTGCTCCCGACAGCGCCGACACCTGCCTACAGTTATTAACCCCTAATCTGCCTCTCCCGACAGCGCCAACACCTGCCTACAGTTATTAACCCCTAATCTGCTGCTCCCGACAGCGCCGACACCTGCCTACAGTTATTAACCCCTAATCTGCCTCTCCCGACAGCGCCAACACCTGCCTACAGTTATTAACCCCTAATCTGCCTCTCCCGACAGTGCCGACACCTGCCTACAGTTATTAACCCCTAATCTGCATCTCCCGACAGCGCCGACACCTGCAACAACCTAAATTAAACTATTAACCCCTAACCCTAACACCCCCCAACTTTAACATAATTAAAATAGATCTAATCTAAAGTTACAATTATTAACTAAATAATACCTATTTTAAACTATATACATACTTACCTGTGAAATAAAACCTAAGCTAGCTACAATATAACTAATAGTTTAATTATTTTTTTTAAGGTAATTTTGTATTTATTTTAACTAGGTTGACTAGTTAATAAATAGTTATTAACTATTTACTAACTACCTAGCTAAAATAAATACAAACTTACCTATGAAATAAAACCTAAGCTACCTTACACTAAAACGTAAAATTACAAAAAATAAAAAAAACTACCATTACAAAAAAAACTCCACAAAATTATCCAAAAATATAAAAATTGTTCCTATTCTAATACCCTTTAAAAAAAAACACCCCAAAATAAAAAAGCCGAATTAGAGCTGCTAAAATCCTATTGGCTGTTCAAATCAGCCAATAGGATTTAAGCAGCTCTCATTCTATTGGCTGATTCAAACTTTTCAGCCAATAGGAATGCATGGGACCCCATCTTGAATTGCGTACCTTGCATTGAAGATTCAGTGTACAAAGAGGATGCTGCATGCCGGATGTCTTCAGGATGGACCCGCAAAAAGGCTCTTTTAAGGGCCATTGGTAGTTTATTGTAGGCTAGTTTTTTTTTTAATTTTGGGTAAAAAAAAAAAAAAGACAGGCGCAGCAACTTAGTTTTTTTTAATTTGACAGGTAAGTTTTAGTATAATTTAAGCTAGGCAAATTGTAAATTTAATATAAATTTAGGGGGGCGTTAGGTTTAGGCGATTCTAGTTTAATTTAGTTTATTTCAATATGGGGGGCTTTTGGTTTAGAGGTTAATAACTTTAGCTTAATGGTGACGATGTTGGGGAGCAGCGGAATAGGGGTTAATCATTTTTATTAGTGGTGGCGATGTTGGGAGCGGCAGATAAGGGGTTAATAAATTTATTATAGTGTCTGCGATGCGGGAGGGCCTCGATTTAGTGGTTAATAGGTAGTTTATAGGTGTTAGTGTACTTTTTAACACTTAAGTTATGAGTTTTATGCTACAGCTTTGTAGCGTAAAACTCATAACTACTGACTTTAGATGGCGGTACGGATCTTGTAGTTATAGGGTGTAACGCTTACTTTTAGCCTACCAGAAAAACTCGTAATACCAGCGATATGGGAATAAAAAACATAATTTTTACAAGTGGGGTACTGACGTTGCGTTACAGGCTAAAATGCTTGCGGTACCCCTATACCAACAAAACTTGTAATGGCTGCAGTGATGTTTTTAGCGTTAAAAGACAAACGCACAAACTTGTAATCTAGCTGTATAACTATTAAAACTATAAACTATAAAAAAAAATTCAATGCGCAGTATCAATCAGTTTGTTCTTCCAAAAAAAAATTCTTATTTTTTTTCGTTATAAACAAAGATATTAAGGGCTAGATTGCGCTCATATTACAAACTGAAAGTAAACGCGACTGCACAAGAGCAAAATAAATTTGTGCTCGCCGGGTTAGCGTGACATAAGACCTTGCGTAAAGGGTTAGGGCTAAGTTAAAAGATTCACCAAACACAACATAAATACATTAAAATAAAGTGTTACACCCATACATACACTATCTGATAAAATTATTCATAGAAATCACAGTAAGTATTTAAAGCCGAAAAGTCACAAACGACCAAAAAAAACCACAGCAAAATAAAAAGATAAAATGTGCAAATACAAAGACTGTTGCTACCAAGCACAAGCCTGATCAGCACTGAATGCAGAAACTTAACTGCAACATCTGATCGGCTATTTCGCCGTTTGCAAACAGTATGGAATGGCGGGGTGGAGCCTGACTCGTTTTCGTAGCGCTACTGGCTACTTCATCCGACGTAGAGGCCTCTCCCGCTATCACTCTCATTATGTATTAAAACACTCCTGGCAGATTGATGCTTCGGTAGCCATCTTTATTAGTGGCATAACATCGTCCCCATTATTGTGAATCCTAATATGGATCTTACAATATTTGTTTATTAAGAAGTTCACTTTTGCAGGCAAGTAGCTTCATGCTCACTCTATGAAGATCATCTTCATTAAAAGAAGAGACTTCTTATTAGAAATACAAATACATAAGGTTATTTAGATCCAATATAACTTCCCCTACAGGTGATTGTTTAAAATTGCCCGTCACTTATAACCAGAGTATTTTTATAAATGTATAAAACATATGCGACCTCCTGCAGTGAGTGTGGTAGTTCACTTGCATTTCTTGTCCCAAAACTACACTAAAATAAAACAAGGTGAAATTAAACGAAACCACTGGATATACATTAACATCAAACCGCCAGCATAAGGTTGTAATTCAGGGGCTCAAGAACATTGGTTATTGATAAATATCATCACATTATATCTGATGGTAACATGTACAGTATCTCACAAAAGTGAGTACACCCCTCACATTTTTGTAAATATTGTATTATATCTTTTCATGTGACAACACTGAAGAAAATACTTTGCTACAATGTAAAGTAGCGACTGTACAGCCTGTATAACAGTGTAAATATTTTATTATATCTTTTCATGTGACAACACTGAAGAAATGACACTTTGCTACAATGTAAAGTAGTGAGTGTACAGTCTGTATAACAGTGTATTTTGCTGTCCCCTCAAAATAACTCAGCACACAGGCATTAATATCTAAACCGTTGGCAACAAAAATGAGTACACCCCTAAGTAGAAATTTCCAAATTGGGCCCAATTAGCCATTTCGCCTTCCCCCGGTGTCATGTGACTCGTTAGTGTTGCAAGGTCTCAGGTGTGAATGGGCAGCAGGAGTGTTAAATTTGGTGTTATTGCTCTCACACTCTCTCATACTGGTTACTGGAAGTTCAACATAGCACATCCAACAAATATAGTGTCCACAGCACTTGCGTCAAGCTTCTTCTTTATTTGGGGATGATTATAGGTTACAAAAACAGCAGTAACGTTTCGGGTTATACACCCTTAATCATACAATGTCATACTGTTCACAAACTCTCAGTTTATAGCAACCCAGGTTAATTAATTAACATACACCTGTTAGTGTTGAATTAATTCTAATTTATGTTAAAACCAGATAACAACTCACCTGCCCCCTCTATTGGTAAATCCTAAGTTCTGCAAATTCATTCTACAATATATACAAAAAAGATTTAAAAACATTTGAATTTGGCTGAATAATCTACATGAATACTGACACATCATAATCTTTATTCATTCCCAAGGGCTTCATAGAATTTAGTGTGAAAATCCAAAATAATTATTTTCTTTTTAACAATAATTCCCTATTGCCCCTTCTTCTAGGCAATTTAATTTGATCGATAACCTGACATCTTAATTGACTGATAGCGTGCCGGGCTAAAATCCCAAATAAAAATAAAGATGATTGTTTGGTGTTTGTCTCTAAGTATGGTAACCATAGTAAGAGATTGAGTAAAATAATACAGAAACATTGGCACATACTCAGAGACTGCAACAAAGATGCACCCTGTTTTAAAGACCCCCCCCCCCCCCCCATGATGGCATATAAGAGCAATTGCAATATTAAAGATATTCTCATAAAACCTGATTTAGGTAGCCAGTCTAGAACTGAAACACGCTATATAACTAAGAACAACTTAGGTTGCTATCCCTGCCTAGGGTGTTCTAATTGTAACTCCCTAATTAAGGGAGATAAGTTTTCTCATCCTCGAACAGGTAAATTGTATAATATAAGAGATTTCATTACTTGTAACTCATGTTATGTGATCTACCTGATAAAGTGCCCATGTTCCAAGATTTTATAGGAGAGACTACAAGGAGGGTACGAGATTGTATCACCGAGCACAGATCAAACATCAAGTGTAACAACATTTCCTTGAAGCTGGGAACCCAGTCAATTAAGATGTCAGGTTATCGGTCAAATTAAATTGCCTAGAAGAGGGGGCAATAGGGAATTATTGTTAAAAAGAAAATAATTATTTTGGATTTTCACACTAAATTCTATGAAGCCCTTGGAAATAAATAAAGATTATGATGTGTCAGTATTCATGTAGATTATTCAGCCCAACAAAATGTACAAAGTATTTTCTTAAATGTTTTTAAATGTTTTTTGTATACATTGTAGAATGCATTTGTAGAATTTAGGATTTACCACTAGAGGGGGCAGGTGAGTTGTTACCTGGTTTTAACATAGTTACCTGGTTTTAACATAAATTAGAATTAATTAAACACTAATAGTTGTATGTTAATTAATTAACCTGGGTTGCTATAAAGTGAGAGTTTGTGAACAGTATTACATTGTATGACTAAGGGTGTATAACCCAAAATGTTACTGCTTTTTTTGTACCCTATAATCATTCCCAAATAAAGAAGAAGCTTGAAGCATGTGCTATGAACACTATGTTTATTGGATGTACCTAGGAGCTAGCAGTCAGCTCCTGTCTGCGTGAGCATTTGCACTACTTGGTGATACTGCTGGTATCTAAACATTGGACTGAGTTCAACATGACACCTCATGGCAAAGAATTCTCTGAGGATTTGAAAAAAAGAATTGTTGCTCTACATAAAAATGGACTAGGCTATAAGAAGATTGCCAAGACCCTGAAACTGAGCTTCAGCACAGTGGGCAAGACCATACAACGGTTTCACAGGACAGGTTCCACTAAGAACAGGCCTCGCCATGGTCGACCAAAGAAGTTGAGTGCACGTGCTCAGCGTCATATCCAGAGGTTGTCTTTGGGGAACGTATGAGTGCTGCCAGCATTGCTGCAGAGGTTGATGGGTGGGGGGTCAGCCTGTCAGTGCTCAGACCAAACACCGAACACTGCATCAAATTGGTCTGCATGGCTGTTGTCCCAAAAAGAAGCCTCTTCTAAAGATAAGAGGAAACAGAAGCGCCACATGGCCCAATATTGTCTGGTCCAGAAGATAGATATGTGTAGATATACAGTATAAACTCACATTTGAGAAAGCACTTCAAGTAGTGCTATAGCAGCAGTCTGGGATTTCTAATAGTCACCCAGGAGACCAAACTCCGGTATAGATGTCGTGTCTAGATAAACAACATAAAAGGACAAAGGTGCCTATATGGCCTAGTATTGTCTTAACACATGTGAGTCAGTAAGTGATTGAATAAGGTACTCACATTTGTTGTAGCATCTCCTTTGATGCTATAGAGGCAGGATGGGCTCAATATGGTCACCCACCAGACTTAATCAAGGGCCTGCTGGATACCAGGAAATCCAGGAACCTCCAGTGATTCAGAGAGAGGCACAATGCAAGGGGCTCCTCTCAGCGATAGAATATGTAGCAGCAATGAGATAATAGCAAGTGTCCCAATATAAAAAAAGTTTTATTAAAATGATAAAAACAAAGCTACGCGTTTCTCATCTCAAGGCTGTTTCATCAGGCTTCAATTTGTATATTACTGTATTCTGGTTGTTTGATATTTCTATCTCTTTCTCTTAGGAGGTACATAGATATTTTGTTACCCTCACCATTGTGTGTTATATATTACCTCACCTTGTCTTTCTCTTAGGAGGTTCATTTATATATTTTTTTTTATTTATATATAGACTAATTAGTCTTTGATTAGTATAGATACACTATCTTTCTCTACTGAGGTTTGTATACTAATTGGTTAATTAATATCACCCTGACAAGAGTTCTGTTTATTCCTTAATAAGGGCGCCCCCTACTTATCTTTGCTCTTCTAAAGATGATGCACAAGAAAGCCCGCAAACAGTTTGCTGAAGACCATGTCCTGTGGTCCGATGAGACCAAGATAAACTTATTTGGTTCCGATAGTGTCAAGCATGTGTTGGCAGCAACCAGATGAGTAGTACAAAGACAAGTGTGTCTTGCCTACAGTCAAGCATGGTGGTGGGAGTGTCATGGTCTGGGCCTGCATGACTGCTGCTGGCACTGGGAAGCTACAGTTCATTGAGGGATCTATGAATGCCAACATGTACTGTGACATACTGAAGCAGAGCATGATCCCCTTCCTTCGGAGACTGGGCCGCAGGGCAGTATTCCAACATAACTACCCCAAACACACCTCCAAGACAACCACTGCCTTACTAAAGAAGTTGAAGGTAAAGCTGTTGGACTGGCAAAGCATGTCTCCAGACCTAAACCCTATTGAGCATCTATGGGGCATCCTCAAATGAAAGGTGGGGGAGCGCAAGGTCTCTAACATCCACCAGCTCTGTGATGTCTTCATGGAGGAGTGGAAGAGGACTCCAGTGGAAACCTGTGAAGCTCTGGTGAACTTCAGGCCCAAGAGGGTTAAAAAAGTGCTGGAAAATGATGGCCACACAAAATATTGACACTTTAGGCCCAATTTGGACATTTCCACTTAGGGTTGTACTCACTTTTGTTGCCAACGGTTTAGACATTAATGGCTGTGTGTTGAACTATTTTGAGGGGTCAGCAAATTTACACTGTTATACAGGCTGTACACTCACTACTTTACATTGTAGCAAAGTGTCATCTCTTCAGTGTCGTCACATGAAAAGTTATAATAAAATATTTATAAAAATGTGAGGGGTGTACTCACTTTTGTGAGATACTGTATATCAAAATGTAATTCCATGTAAGTTTTATCCCTTCACAAGAGTGCCGCCAGATCTATATATTTATTTAGGCCAGACAGTTAAAGTGTATTGAGGGTGTATATCCAGTAGGTTTTAAACAATCATCTGTAGGGGGGTTATATTGGATCTAAATAACTTTATTTATTTGTATTTCTAATAAGAAGTCTCTTCTTTTAATGAAGATGATCTTCATAGAGTGAGCGTGAAGCTACTTGCCTGCAAAAGTGAACTTCTTAATAAACAAATATTGTAAGATTATTAGGATTCACAATAATGGGGGCAATGTTATGCCACTAATAAAGATGGCTACCAAAGCATCAATCTGTCAGGAGTGCTTTAATACATAATGAGAGTGTTAGGGGGGGCGGCCTCTACCTCTGATGAAGTAGCCCATAACGCTATGAAACACGTCAGATTCTGCTCCCGCTATTCCACACTGTTTGCAAATGGTGAAATGCACCTTAAAACCTATCGACAAGTATTCTTTAAATATATATATCCCCAAAATTAAGTTGTCTTAGTTGTCCTTTTTAATTTTTTTAAAGAATAGTTGTCTATAGATTTTAAGGTGCATTTTAATAGGCATTTTATATTCTCTTGTTTATCACCTTATATATACAGTGGGGAAAAAAAGTATTTAGTCAGCCACCAATTGTGCAAGTTCTCCCACTTAAGAAGATGAGAGAAGCCTGTAATTTTCATCATAGGTATACCTCAACTATGAGAGACAAAATGTGGAAACAAATCCAGACAATCACATTGTCTGTTTTGGAAAGAATTTATTTGCATATTATGGTGGAAAATATGTATTTGGTCACCTACAAACAAGCAAGATTTCTGGCTCTCACATACCTGTATCTTCTTCTTTAAGAGGCTCCTCTGTCCTCCACTCATTACCTGTATTAATGACACCTGTTTGAACTTGTTATCAGTATAAAAGACACCAGTCCACAACCTCAAACAGTCACACTATAAACTCCACTATGGTGAAGACCAAAGAGCTGTCGAAGGACACCAGAAACAAAATTGTAGACCTGCACCAGGCTGGGAAGACTGAATCTGCAATAGGCAAGCAGCTTGGTGTGAAGAAATCAATTGTGGGAGCAATGATTATAAAAAAAAGACATACAAGACCACTGATAATCTCCCTCGATCTGGGGCTCCACGCAAGATCTCACCCCGTGGGGTCAAAATGATCACAAGAACGGTGAGCAAACATCCCAGAACCACACGGGGGGGCCTAGTGAATGACCTGCAGAGAGCTGGGACCAATGTAACAAAGGCTACCATCAGTAACACACTACTCCGCCAGGGACTCAGATCCTGCAGTGCCAGACGTGTCCCCCTGCTTAAGCCAGTACATGTCCGGGCCCGTCTGAAGTATGCTAGAGAGCATTTGGATGAACCAGAAGCGGATTGTGAGAATGTCATATGGTCAGATGAAACCAAAGTAGAACTGTTTGGTAGAAACACAACTCGTCGTGTTTGGAGGAGAGAGAATGCTGAGTTGCAACCAAAGAACACCATACCTACTGTGAAGCATGGGGGTGGCAACATCATGCTTTGGGGCTGTTTTTCTGCAAAGGGAACAGGACGACTGATCCATGTACATGAAAGAATGAATGGGGCCATGTATCGTGAGATTTTGAGTGCAAACCTCTTTCCATCAGCAAGGGCATTGAAGATGAGACATGGCTGGGTCTTTCAGCATGAAAATGATCCAAAACACACCGCCCGGGCAATGAAGGAGTGGCTTCGTAAGAAGCATTTCAAGGTCCTGGAGTGGCCTAGCCAGTCTCCAGATCTCAACCCCATAGAAAACCTTTGAAGGGAGTTGAAAGTCCGTGTTGCCCAGCGACAGCCCCAAAACATCACTGCTCTAGAGGAGATCTGCATGCAGGAATGGGCCAACATACCAGCAACAGTGTGTGACAACCTTGTGAAGACTTACAGAAAACGTGTGACCTCTGTCATTGCCAACAAAGGATATATAACAAAGTATTGAGATGAACTTTTGATATTGACCAAATACTTATTTCCCATCATAATTTGCAAATACATTCTTTCCAAATCAGACAATGTGATTGTCTGGATTTGTTTCCACATTTTGTCTCTCATAGTTGAGGTATACCTATGATGAAAATTACAGGCCTCTCTGATCTTCTTAAGTGGGAGAACTTGCACAATTGGTGTCTGACTAAATACTTTTTTGCCCCTATATATATATACATTTTCTAAGGTGTGGGGGAACATTTTATGTAAGAGATATTTTATAATATTTTATAGTTATCCTAACTGTTCAAGGATTTTTTATTATTTATCGATGAATTAATTTGTATTTCTGAAAGTTTTTTCACTTGATATCTCCACAATGGTTGTTGATGATATATGATTATATGACTGTTGACAACTGCAATTATTGCATTTTCTACACTACATTATATATTGGTATAGCTCTTGTTTGGAGTGGCAAACATTACCATGTCTTCAATTTATTAGATTTATCTACTGTATCTTTGGGCACATAAGATAGGATGTATTTGATAACATTATTCACATTCTGTCCTTTTCCGCTTTTTCTTTGTTTTTATTCCATTGTTTACTGCTTTTATTCTGTGTATATTCCACTACTGGAGTTAACAATGTATAAAGCTGCTGTTTATAAGTGAGGCTCTCAGACTCCAGTTGCAGTTTTAACAAATTTATTAAAAGAACATCTTATAACAGAATGCATAAACGTCAGCTCTTGTTACAGTTAATGTCTCTGTGACTGCCTTACTCATCAACTAACTATTTCCTGCTGAACTGCAGTGCAACATATATTAAACTTCCCCCTGGAACCAAACTATCTTTTTTGGTTCCATACATATTGATACATCTTTTCCCTTTTTGGGGAAATAGCAAAAGCTATCTCTTTTAATTATTGTAGGAATTTGGATCCTGAGATGCAGTGTTTCATTGTGCTAAATATTAGTCCACATAGTCATTTAGATATTTTGGTTTTCGGATACATCTCCCACTTCTAGTCTGGGTGTTTCTGGATCCCTGTGGTTGTTCTGACGGGACTCTGTTATCATCCTGCAGTCTGTCCGTGTCTGATATTTCACTGTTTATTTCTTCTTGTCCTTCTTCTTCTGAGTTATTTGTCATTAGAGGCTGGTTTGTATTCTCAATGTGAGATTCCTCTTGGATGCTAGTTTGGGTCCTTGCTGGAGGCCTGTAGTGTCCAGTGCCTCTCAGATGCCTCCTATTTCCCCTCAGGACCTGTCCTGACTCTGTCACCACTTCATATGACCTAATTCCTACAGGAGCTCTTAGGCAAGCCTTCCACCACTCTTTTTGCTGGTTTGTTTGCGGTTGTACCCACACCTGTTCATCAACATTTAGAGGCCGCAGGTCTTTGGCTCCCTTGTTATATTGAGCAGCTTGCAATGAGCGCTGCTTCCTGCACAGGATTTTGTGCCTGTCATTCATCACTTGATTCTGTATTAACAGACTCCCTCTCATTGGAAGTAACAATTTGGTCCTTCGACCCATCAGTCTTTGAGCAGGACTGCATTCCATGCCTTGTGTTGGTGTGTTGCGATGATCCAAAAATGCTAGATAAGGATCATTTCGAGAAGGTAGTCTTTTGGCTGTCTTTACTGCCAACTCTACTTTCCCATTGCTTTGAGGGTATCCTGGTGATGAGGTAATGTGGTCAAAGTCCCAACCCATACTGAAGTCTTTAAACTCCATTGAAATAAACTGTGGTCCATTATCAGAACATACAGTGTCTGGAATTCCATATCTGGCAAAATGGGCCTTTAATTTTCTTATTACTGTAGTAGATCTTGTATCCTGAAGATGGTCTATCTCCCAGAAATTAGAGTCATAGTCCACTGTTATTAAATACTCCTTTCCTTGGAATGTAAACAAATCAATGCCAAGCTTTTCCCACGGTCTCGTTGGGATCTCATGAGGAAAAAATGTCTCTTTCTGTTGTTTAGTATCAAATGAACGACATATGTCACATTGGTCGATATATTCTTTTAGCTGTGCATTCATTCCAGGCCAGTAAATAGTCTCCCTGGCTCTGCGTAGACATCCTTCCACACCAAAATTTGAAGAATGTATTTGAGACATAATATCTGTTCGGAGATCAGATGGAATAACTACTCGCTCACCTTTGAATAGAACACCATCCTGTACACTCAATTCATCAC
Organism: Bombina bombina; assembly: GCF_027579735.1. Classification (NCBI taxonomy): domain Eukaryota; kingdom Metazoa; phylum Chordata; class Amphibia; order Anura; family Bombinatoridae; genus Bombina; species Bombina bombina. The sequence continues at coordinate 336,464,193 of NC_069506.1, read as the reverse complement.
ATATGTGGTAGAATGGTGAAGCCTCTAGAGGTACCTGTTCCTTAGCATGAGGCCATCCACTCATCACAATTCGCTTTACTGCTTGTAAAGTCTTGTCTTTTTCTGTGCTCTGTTGTATAGCAGCAAGTCTCCTGTTTGAGATAGGTAGATATTGGAGCATGTTTATAGTTTCAATCTGGTGCTCCGCAGAACCCTCCATGGAACCTTCTTCTAAATAAACCCTACTTAATGTGTCTGCCACCACCAGAGACTTCCCCGGGCAGTATCTGATACATGCATCATACATCTGAAGCTGTAACATCATACGCTGAAGACATCTGGGTGCTTTAAGTAAGGGTTTCTTCATGATGCTTTCAAGGGGCTTATGGTCTGATTGTACAGCTACTGTCTGCCCAAATGTGAATTGGTGAAATTTTTCCATTCCAAATAGGACTGCTAATAGCTCCTTCTCTATTTGTGCATAACCTTCCTCTGTCTCCGTCATTGCTCTGCTTGCAAAAGCGATTGGTTGTTTACCTTGCATCAGTGCTACTCCCAGACCTTTCTCTGATGCATCACATTGAAGTTCTAATGTTTTGTCTGGGTTATAATATTTAAGCACTGGTGCACTGCTGATTTTTTATTTAATCTGCTGAAATGCCTCTTCCTGCACCTCTGTCCATTCCCACACTGTACCTTTCTGGGTTAGCTGGCGCAGTGGTTCACCTGCATCTGAAAGGTTTTCACAAAACTTAGAAAGATAGTTAACCATCCCCAAAAATCTCTGTACTCCTTTAACATCTGAGGGTCTGGGCATTTCAGTAACGACTTTTACTTTGTTTGGATCTGCTTGAAGTTCCTGGGCTGATAATAAGTGACCAATATATGGCACTTCTGATTTCCTTAGCTGAAATTTTTCTGGATTTAGTTTGATGTGTCTTTCTCTACAACGATTGAGCAATTTCCCCAACTTTTGATTGTGGTCTTGAATAGCTTCCACATCGGTATCGCCTTCTCCTACAATCAGAATATCATCTGCAATAATCCTGATACCTGGTAGCCCTTCCAGTGCATGATTTAGTTTTCGCTGGAACACTTCTGGGCTGGGCTAATACCCATAGGCATTTGAACCCAGCGGTATCAGCCAAAAGGAGTAGAGAAAGTGGTCAAATAGCTGGATTCTTCCTCTAATTCAATATGCCAAAATCCACTCTTGACATCGCATACTGAAAAAATCCTTGCTCTTGCTAGGTCAGGGAGTACATCATCAATTGTTGGTAAAGGATAATGGCTTATTTTCAATGCCCTATTCAGAGGCTTAGGGTCAATGCAAATGCTTAACTTCCCTGATGGTTTTTTCACTACCACCATACTACTAATCCAGTCTCTATTTCTCTCTACAGGGGTTATAATGCCCTGTTTTTCTAAACTGGTAAGCTCCTCTCTAAGGGGTTTGAGTAATGACACAGAAACCTTTCTTTTTGGAAATCTAACAGGCTGTACAAGAGCATCCACTTCCAATTTTAGTTTTCCTTCTAGACAGCCTTCTCCTTGAAAAATATCTGCATACTCTTTCTTAATGGCTGACCAGCCCCACACAGTGGCATCTGGGTGGCTGCCATCTTGTTCAACGTGTAGGATATTTTGGTGTTGCCCTGAGATCAGATCCATAGCTTGTATATCTCTACTTCCTAGTATAGGATTACAAACCTCTGTGTCAATTACAACAAACTCAGCCTGTTTTACTGTTACTGTTTAGCTGCTTACTGTTTTCTTAAGTGTACAAATCTGAAAAGCTGGTTCCAAGGTCAGACCCAGAATGTTTTCATATTCCTCTAAGTCTTCGGTCTCTCTATAGACAGCTTGTACTGTGGGCTTTCTTTGTTGTGTATTGGCAAGGCACTGGCTAATGAAATTATTTGCTTTACCACACCCTTTACATTGCTTTCCAAATGCTGGGCATTTTTCTTTCAGTTTCTCGTGATGCTTTCCACAATGTATTGTCTTGTCTGGAGTCTTTGTCATTCTGTTATGACCCTTCCTAAGGGTGTAACTTGTGTCCATCCCATGGACTGACACTGCACTGGTGCTGGAACTCTCAATGATCTTCGCCCTCTCTTTAGACAGCTCAGCAGCTCTACCTATTTGAATACATTTTTCCAGTGTTAAATCCACTTCTCTCAGTAGGCATTCCCTAAGTTTATAGTCTCTTGTGTCACATACAATCCTGTCCCTGATTGAGTCTCTTATATTACCAAAATTGCAAGTGGCTGTCAGTGTACGCAGATCTGTGACATAAGCATCTATTCCTTCATCTTCCCTCTGACTTCTTGAAAAAAAAATGATATCTTTCCACAGTCTCATTTTGCTTTGGCTCACAATAATCATCAAATGCTTTAATTAGCAGAGCTAGTGTGGGAGCTGCTGCTTCTGGGAGAAGGGTGTCTTTTACCTCTCTGCCTTCTCCTCATCTCCTCTGGTTTGTCAGCCATGATTAGGTCTGTGTATAAAATAATGTCTTCTTTCCATCTCTTCCATGCCTGAGACAGATTCCTTGCCTGAAAATCCAGCAGACCTGGTGGTTTTAAACCTTCCATATCCTCTTTTGGTGTATTTCTCAAATAACATCCGCTGCCACCATGTATAAAGCTGCTGTTTATAAGAGAGGCTCTCAGACTCCAGTTGCAGTTTTAACAAATTTATTAAAAGAACATCTTATACCAGAATGCATAAACGTCAGCTCTTGTTACAGTTAATGTCTCTGTGACTGCCTTACTCATCAACTAACTATTTCCTGCTGAACTGCAGTGCAACATATATTAAACTTCCCCCTGGAACCAAACACTATCTTTTTTGGTTCCATACATATTGATACAAACAATAACTTGTATAACTAAAATCAATGTGCTATGTATACCCTTGTGTAGACACATATGTCTGTGGCACACAAATGAGCAAATTTAGCATGCATGTATAGTCAAGTATTGTTTTTACATTAAAGATCTTTGCACATTTATTACCATTCCTTAGGATGGCAAATAAGCCTGAGTACTTCAAAATAAGTCTGATAAATTTAGTTAACTTGACGAGATAAAAAATTCTCTCATGGCTGTTCCCTTTGTTTTGATGGCATTTATAGTTCATCCCTTTTTAACATACGTCACACTCATGATACACGCCCCCTATATTCTCTCGTAGGGAAACATTAAACACATAGAGCTGTACATAGACATATGTGTTCTCCCTATTGGTGTTGTTAGACACACCTTTGTTTTGTATTAGTCATATGGGATCCATCCAACCAATTATATTCCACGAGTGGGGGTGGAGCAAAGTATGGCCGATGAGTTAAAAGTCCCATATATCGATCAGTTCAGTTAAAATTATCCTCTGATGAAGTAGGAACTATATTACATTTGAGACCTTTGAAACGCGTTAGGAAAGAATTTGAAAGAGACTCGTTTGCTGTTTTTACCTGGATGGTTGTTTTTACCACTTTGCAACACGGGTTGGGAACTGTTTCCATACCTGGACTGTGGTTTGTTTTTATAAATTGTGGGAATTATTAAGCTTGACTGATATCTCATAATATATTGAGGTTAAACAATGTAAGCATCTTTTACCTAAGAGTGCAATAAAATTTGTGTGATTTTATATACAGTATTGCACTATTGTTTGGCATTTTTTGTCTCCTCCTATATATTCTATTCCTGTGACGTGGAGAGGGATGGAGAAAGGAGAAAGGAGAGAGAAGGATAGTAAACCATACCCAGGTTGCACTGAAGCAAACATTCAAACTGACTGATACGGGACCTGCTATTTAAAGATGCACAGTACTTACCTCATTTGATTGAGGTTACTTCTAGTAAGTGGGCAATTCTCTCCACACATATATGGTCATCATTGTATTAACTCCATACCAGATCTTAAGTGACAATTGCACATGCCTGATTCAGCAACTTGTTGCTCTGTTTTTACATATTTAATCTTTTTAACTTGATTTTATTGAATACTGGGTTTGCAAGGACAATAACCATTTTTTACATTTGTTTATGAAGTACTCAGTATTTTACCTGCAGGTGAATTTATGGATTGTGAATAGTTCTTTGTATGTACGTATTCATTTTAGACAGATTTTAGGATAAAGGTATCTCTTTCTATTTAGATACATTTAGATACATTAGCATATTCCAATAGATAATTGGGTTAAGCACGTTTCCTTTTTTATTCTTTTGATTGGAACTAACATTCAGCTAGATTACGAGTTTTGCGTTTTGAGTGAAAAAGCATCATTATGCTTCATAACGCTGCTTTTTCCCTAACGCCGCTATTACAAGTCTTGTAGGTATAGGTGTATCGCACACCTTTTTGGCCGTCACGCAATGTCAGTACCACACTTTTTTTTTTTTTTTAAAGTAATTTTTTATTGAAGTTAAAGTAAAGAATAACAAACAAGGTTCGCCCTTGAACAAATGTTACATCAAGATGAATAATACATTGTTTGTAAACTGATGATATCAGCAAAACAAAATGAACATATAGGAATAAAATGGCATATCAAGTCTTAAGATGATAATAGACAAGAGTTTGGGCGAGATAGAATGGAACTTCATTTTATTTTATATTATGTGAAATATGATCTCCACAATGCAATAAAGAGCACTCTTTGAGCTATCTGGGTCAATAGTGTCAGCTTGTGGAGAATTGGTATATGTATCGGCCACTCTTGGGCTAAAGTATATAAGGGGGGAGAGGAATGGCAGCGGACAAGAGCCGCTCTAAGTATAAGGGGAAGGTGGAGGGGCGGAGTCTTCCAATGAAGGAGGAGGAGCTGACAATATAGTGGAGCACCAAATGGTTCCTTCAACTGTCAGGTAACTACTGAAGGTAACAATAAGGTTATGAAGTTCCCATTTTGGGAGAGTCAACCAGACTCATTTCAGCCTATGTAGAGTAGGAATATATACTATAGTATGATGGCTATATTAGGGGTTTAGTATAGTGTGCAGTTATACAGTCCATAGGTATAATGAAAGTCAGATATAGTCACTATAGGTAAAATTGTGTTTAATATATTACTTGGCAATTTTTAAATGTAGCTGTAAATATGGAGGTCAGGAGAGGTCATAAAACTCAAAGAAGGGGGGTTGACAGTGGTGACTACAGGGTACTTAAGGAGTGCCTCTCATTGTTACATATGAGAAGTGTAGTAGTGTGGGGGCATAATTGTTCCAATAGGAAAGCCAGTGGGAGGGCAAGTTTAGGCAAAGGTTATGATATCATTATCTGTAGGTATGTTTAGAGAGGACTGTTAGTTGGGGGCTTAATATCTGGTAAAATCCTAGTAGCAGATAGCATTCAACGTGACATCCAAAACAATAGTATCATAAACAGCCTGATTTAGTAGCTATGCCTAAGTTAAGAACTATATGATGTAGGGAAAGAAGGAGTTCTATGTGCATTGGAGTAGGAAGATGATCAAACTTCTAAACGGAAATCAAACTAGCATCGTCATGTAACTGGTCATCCTACGAAGGGACAAACCAACAAAAAAAAAAAAAACGAAAAAAAAACCAATTCCTTAAATAGGGGTCGGCATCTATTTAGGTAAGGAGCCTAGGGTATACGTACATATAGATATAGTCAGTGGCTATAGGCTGACTCGAGAGTCACATACATATATCTAATCCAAGTTGCTATTAATGAAAAATATGACAGTCAAGCCCTTATTATGATGAAGCCACTCTGTAGTATGTAAGTATGAGTCATTACCAGCTCCAGTCCATGGCTCTATTACTGAAGGACAACTACCATAGGGAGCTTTTTGCGTCTGAAAATCCATATCCAGAATGCCAACTTTTTACAAAAGCGCAATGCATGCTACAATGCCTGCTGTCCTGCAGCATAATTAGAGGTCTAGCTAGGGGCTCTAGGGAAGAGATATAATATACCTGTAGGACCCTTGGTCTGTAAAGTATATGTACCTAAGAACTTTTAAATACTGCGGGAGGTATGATAATCAGAGCAGAAGCTAGAAAGTCTTGTCCTTATATACTCGAAATATATCACTTCATCCTAGAAGCAAGATGGGGTGTTATCTGTTATGGGTGAAAAACAAAAAGTACAAGTGTAAACAGAACCATGCCTATTTTTGTAGGTAATGGGTAGTTAAGAGGAAGGGATTAGTGGGGAAACAGTTAGAGAGATTATCCTTTGGCTTAAAAAGGAGGGGTCTTCATTCTAAGTAGCATAGTAAATTCTAAAGTAAACTACATACATGAGATATAATACACATTCAAATATGTCAAACCGTTATGCCCTAAGGTATAGGAGGATATCCCTTCTATAGCATGGTTACAAGATTACACATATTGCACAGATAGCTTACCTCTTCAATCAAATATATTGTACAGGGCTTAAATAAAGCGGTAAATATTTTATAGGCTATGAATTACGTTCAAATCATAGCTCCCACTTTGATAATATCACTGTGTTCTTCAAAAGGTACAAGGTAGAGATGTGTAAATGAAAATTGTAGGTGAACCATATAGCAAACAATGTTAAAATAATTGGGGAAGTACCTCTAAAATATATTCACTGCGACTAGGCAGTCCCTATGAGTGTAATTGAAGCTTAACCGGTAGAATATTGAATATGAAAATTACATAGAGAACCGTAATAGTGAGGTTGGGTAATACATTCATAACTGCATGTAAGCTGCTAGATCCAGTAAAAACTATAAACCAGAAGGATTTGAAAAAGAACATAAATGTCTCAGAGGGGTTCAACTGTCACCTCAATTAAAACATGAACATATTACCAGCCGTTAAGTAGAAAGGGAACACAAAGATTAACAATAAGAGCAGATCCTTTTTGTAGCACAATATAAGTAGTCAATATTTAATCTATGCCGGACTTATGTAACTCCAAAATAAAGAGAGGGGTAATGTTCACAAGTCCGGTATACTGCCTGTTTATCTGCTGTGCTGGGTCGAAGCTGAGCGGTCTCTCTTCATCTTTAGGCATAGAAAAATGTTCCGGTGACTGTTTCTTTAGGCTTCTGTCACTAACCTTAATGTTTGAGGGCTACGGGTTTGCTCTCACAGTCACTTACGTTTCTCTGTGGCATGGCCATACTGCTTGAGGTAGATGATGTTTGAAAATTAGATCGTAGAATGCTCTGATCTCGGCCTGTGTTCCTCAGAGTCAGAGATGGCAGTCTGTCCAAATAAGTGCTATTCTCAGAAGCTACAGAGGCGCCATCGGTATCCTGAGAGAAATCGTTGTTGATGGTACTCTGCGTGACCCACTCTGCAGCTGCGTGCATACCAAAGTCCCAGCAGTTGTCATATTGTACAAAAGAGTCCTCCTCCGGTTCATATAGATCCACCAGTAGAGCAGAAAAGAGGAGATTAAAATGTAGCCTGAAATCTTGGTAGTGCTGATCTAAGGAGAGCAGTGTATTACATTCCCATTGCTCTATGGCGTCTATTATAGTGGGGCCGAGACTCATGGTGCTCTCTGAATCAGGCGATAGTGTATCAGTCTCCAAGGGGCTGTATGTGGATAGTCTTGTTAGGGACATAATCGCAGCCTACAGAAAGCCGCAAATATGCTCGAGTCAGATCTTGCTCTTATCTCCACGTGGTCGGCAATATGGCTGTTCCTTAAGTAGACTGTGCGTAGGCTGCGGTTGATAGGAGAATGCTCCAAATTTATCGCTCCAGGTTCTCTCTCAGCTACTGAACCCCTCAGCACTGGTCCTCAAATTATCAGTTATAGTTTGGCATGGTCTAGGGCAATCCCGAGCGATCTTATCAGGGATTAAGTATATTATAGCAGCAGAGCTCTCTTAGCTTGCGACCGCTCAGGTGCCTGGCTTGCTCCGCCCCCCCCAGTACCGCACTTTTTAAAAAGTCATTTTTCAATGGGACTATCATAGCGCCGGTATTACAAGTTTGCCTGGGAGGCCAAAAAGTGAGCGGTACACTCTATAACCACAAGATCCGTACCGCCATCTAAAGTCAGTAGTTATGAGTTTTACGTTACAAAGCTGTAGCGTAAAGCTCATAACTAAAGTGTTAAAAAGTGCACTAACACCCATAAACTACCTATTAACCCCTAAACCGAGGCCTTCCCGCATCACAAACACTAAAATAAATTAATTAACCCCTAATCTGCTGCTCCGGACATCGCTGACACTTAAAAAATATATTAACCCCTATTCTGCCGCTCCCCGACATCGTCGCCACTATAATAAACTTATTAACCCCTAAACCGCTGCCCTCCCGCATCGCAAACACTATTTAAATATTATTAACCCCTAATCTGCCGTCCGCCCACACCACCGCTATAATAAACCTATTACACATAAACCGCCACCCTCCCGCATCACTACATAAATATATTAACCCCTAAACCTAATACTAACCCTAACGTAACCCTAAACCTAACACCCCCTAACTTAAATATAATTTAAATAAATCTAAATAAAACTTACAATTATTAGCTAAATAACCTATTTAAAACTAAATACATACTTACCTGTAAAATAAAACCTAAGCTAGCTACAAAATAACTAATAGTTACATTGTAGCTAGCTTAGGTTTTATTTTTATTTCACAGTTAAGTTTGTATTTATTTAAATAGTTAGTAAATAGTTATTAACTATTTACTAACTACCTAGTTAAAATAAATACAGTTACATGTAAAATAAAACCTAACCTGCCTTACACTTAAAACTAACATTACAATAAAATAATAAAATTAAATTAATCAAATACAATTATCTAAATTACAAAAAAAATAAACACTAAATTACACAAAATAAAAATGAACTACTCCTAATCTAATAGCCCTATAAAAATAAAACAGCCCCCCCTCAAATAAAAAAAACCCTAGCCTACACTAAACTGCCATTAGCCCTTAAAAGGGCCTTTTGCGTGGCAATGCCCCAAAGAAATCAGCTCTTTTACCTGTAAAAAATACACTCCCCAACAGTAAAACCCACCACCCACACAATCAAACCCCCCAAATAAAAACCTATCTAAATAAACCTTAGCTAACCATTGCCCTGAAAAGGGCATTTGGATGGGCATGGCCCTTAAAAGGGCATTTAGCTGTTTTACATTGCCCAAAACCCTACTCTAAAAATAAAACTCACCCAATAAAACCTTAAAAAAAAACTAACACTAACCCCCAACGATCCACTTACAGTTTTTGAAGACCGGACATCCATCCTCATCCAGGCGGCAGAAGACTTTATCCAAGCGGGCAGAAGTCCTCATCGATGCCGGCAGAAGTCTTCATCCAACAAAAATTATACATACAAACAATGTTACAAAAATACAGACAATGATAATGTGCAATATAACATAACATGGATCATCCTGTATAGCAATCTGAATACAGTGTCAATGCAGAACACAACTGATGTTGCAATATATGTAACTACAACTAAAAAGGATTGTAATACTCTATACATATTTAATCATAAGTAATCCCCTGTTGTAAGGATATCACAAAGGGCGTAGAACAATGCACGTGTACACGGACAATTTTATACAATTTTATACAAACTAACGGCGATGTTGCAGCCAATTGAGTAGTGTCAGTCTGGGAGCATAAGACCTACAGGGCTCCTAAAAAATAACAACATAATAGAATGCAGGCAAATAATGTAACCCTTCTAACAACGCAACACTAGTATCAATCACCCGCAGGCAGCGTTCAATGCTATAACTGTTTATCTCAATAGACACCCACAGGAGAGATCGTAACATCACATATACATTTGCATGTGTGTGTGTATGTGTGAGTAAATGTGTGTTGTGTAGAGTATCAGTGTGTGTGCGTAATTGCATGTGTGTGTGTGTTTGTATGTGTGAGTAAATGTGTGTTGTGTAGAGTCTCAGTGTGTGTGTAGCTGCATGTTTATGTTTGTATGTGTGAGTACATGTGTGATGTGTAGAGTGTCATTGTGTGTGTAGTTGCATGTGTGTGTATGTGTGAGTACATGTGTGTTGTGTAAAGTGTCAGTGTATGTGTAGTTGCATGTGTGAGTACATGTGTGTTGTGAAAAGTGTCAGTGGGTGTGTGCGTAATTGCATGTGTGAGTAAATGTGTGTTGTGTAGAGTGTCAGTGTGTGTGTGTTTGTATGTGTGAGTAAATGTGTGTTGTGTAGAATGTCAGTGTGTGTGCATTTGCATGTGTGTGTGTATGTGTGAGTAAATGTGTGTTATGTAGAGTGTCAGTGTGTGTGTATATGTGTGAGTAAATGTGTGTTGTGTAGAGTGTCAGTGTTTGTGTATTTGCATGTGTGTGTGTATGTGTGAATAAATGTGTGTTGTGTAGAGTGTCAGTGTGTGTGCGTAATTGCATGTGTGTGTTTGTATGTGTGAGTAAATGCGTGTTGTCTACAGTCTCAGGCCTAGATTTGGAGTTCGGCGGTAAAAGGGCTGTTAACGCTCCGCGGGTTTTTTTCTGGCCGCACCATAAATTTAACTCTGGTATCGAGAGTTCAAACAAATGCTGCGTTAGGCTCCAAAAAAGGAGCGTAGAGCATATTTACCGCAAATGCAACTCTCGATACCAGAGTTGCTTACGGACGCGGCCGGCATCAAAAACGTGCTCGTGCACGATTCTCCCATAGGAAACAATGGGGCTGTTTGAGCTGAAAAAAAACCTAACACCTGCAAAAAAGCAGCGTTCAGCTCTTAACGCAGCCCCATTGTTTCCTATGGGGAAACACTTCCTACGTCTGCACCTAACACTCTAACATGTACCCCGAGTCTAAACACCCCTATCCTTACACTTATTAACCCCTAATCTGCCGCCCCCGCTATCGCTGACCCCTGCATTACACTTTTAACCCCTAATCTGCCGCTCCGTAAACCGCCGCCACCTACGTTATCCCTATGTACCCCTAATCTGCTGCCCTAACATCGCCGACCCCTATGTTATATTTATTAACCCCTAATCTGCCCCCCACAACGTCGCCGACACCTGCCTACACTTATTAACCCCTAATCTGCCGAGCGGACCTGAGCGCTACTATAATAAAGTTATTAACCCCTAATCCGCCTCACTAACCCTATCATAAATAGTATTAACCCCTAATCTGCCCTCCCTAACATCGCCGACACCTACCTTCAATTATTAACCCCTAATCTGCCGACCGGAGCTCACCGCTATTCTAATAAATGTATTAACCCCTAAAGCTAAGTCTAACCCTAACACTAACACCCCCCTAAGTTAAATATAATTTTTATCTAACGAAATAAATTAACTCTTATTAAATAAATGATTCCTATTTAAAGCTAAATACTTACCTGTAAAATAAATCCTAATATAGCTAGAATATAAATTATAATTATATTATAGCTATTTTAGGATTAATATTTATTTTACAGGCAACTTTGTAATTATTTTAACCAGGTACAATAGCTATTAAATAGTTAAGAACTATTTAATAGTTACCTAGTTAAAATAATAACAAATTTACCTGTAAAATAAATCCTAACCTAAGATATAATTAAACCTAACACTACCCTATCAATAAAATAATTAAATAAACTACCTACAATTACCTACAATTAACCTAACACTACACTATCAATAAATTAATTAAACACAATTGCTACAAATAAATACAATTAAATAAACTATCTAAAGTACAAAAAATAAAAAAGAACTAAGTTACAGAAAATAATAAAATATTTACAAACATAAGAAAAATATTACAACAATTTTAAACTAATTACACCTACTCTAAGCCCCCTAATAAAATAACAAAGCCCCCCAAAATAAAAAATTCCCTACCCTATTCTAAAATACAAATATTACAAGCTCTTTTACCTTACCAGCCCTGAACAGGGCCCTTTGCGGGGCATGCCCCAAGAATTTCAGCTCTTTTGCCTGTAAAAAAAAACATACAATACCCCCCCCCCCCAACATTACAACCCACCACCCACATACCCCTAATCTAACCCAAACCCCCCTTAAATAAACCTAACACTAATCCCCTGAAGATCTTCCTACCTTGTCTTCACCATACCAGGTTCACCGATCCGTCCTGGCTCCAAGATCTTCATCCAACCCAAGCGGGGGTTGGCGATCCATAATCCGGTGCTCCAAAGTCTTCCTCCTATCCGGCAAGAAGAGGACATCCGGACCGGCAAACATCTTCTCCAAGCGGCATCTTCTATCTTCTTCCATCCGATGACGACCGGCTCCATCTTGAAGACCTCCAGCGCGGATCCATCCTCTTCTTCCGACGACTAGACGACGAATGACGGTTCCTTTAAGGGACGTCATCCAAGATGGCGTCCCTCGAATTCCGATTGGCTGATAGGATTCTATCAGCCAATCGGAATTAAGGTAGGAATTTTCTGATTGGCTGATGGAATCAGCCAATCAGAATATAGTTCAATCCGATTGGCTGATCCAATCAGCCAATCAGATTGAGCTCGCATTCTATTGGCTGATCGGAACAGCCAATAGAATGCGAGCTCAATCTGATTGGCTGATTGGATCAGCCAATCGGATTGAACTATATTCTGATTGGCTGATTCCATCAGCCAATCAGAAAATTCCTACCTTAATTCCGATTGGCTGATAGAATCCTATCAGCCAATCGGAATTCGAGGGACGCCATCTTGGATGACGTCCCTTAAAGGAACCGTCATTCGTCGTCTAGTCGTCGGAAGAAGAGGATGGATCCGCGCTGGAGGTCTTCAAGATGGAGCCGGTCGTCATCGGATGGAAGAAGATAGAAGATGCCGCTTGGAGAAGATGTTTGCCGGTCCGGATGTCCTCTTCTTGCCGGATAGGAGGAAGACTTTGGAGCACCGGATTATGGATCGCCAACCCCCGCTTGGGTTGGATGAAGATCTTGGAGCCAGGACGGATCGGTGAACCTGGTATGGTGAAGACAAGGTAGGAAGATCTTCAGGGGATTAGTGTTAGGTTTATTTAAGGGGGGTTTGGGTTAGATTAGGGGTATGTGGGTGGTGGGTTGTAATGTTGGGGGGGGGTATTGTATGTTTTTTTTTACAGGCAAAAGAGCTGAAATTCTTGGGGCATGCCCCGCAAAGGGCCCTGTTCAGGGCTGGTAAGGTAAAAGAGCTTGTAATATTTGTATTTTAGAATAGGGTAGGGAATTTTTTATTTTGGGGGGCTTTGTTATTTTATTAGGGGGCTTAGAGTAGGTGTAATTAGTTTAAAATTGTTGTAATATTTTTCTTATGTTTGTAAATATTTTATTATTTTCTGTAACTTAGTTCTTTTTTATTTTTTGTACTTTAGATAGTTTATTTAATTGTATTTATTTGTAGCAATTGTGTTTAATTAATTTATTGATAGTGTAGTGTTAGGTTAATTGTAGGTAATTGTAGGTAGTTTATTTAATTATTTTATTGATAGGGTAGTGTTAGGTTTAATTATATCTTAGGTTAGGATTTATTTTACAGGTAAATTTGTTATTATTTTAACTAGGTAACTATTAAATAGTTCTTAACTATTTAATAGCTATTGTACCTGGTTAAAATAATTACAAAGTTGCCTGTAAAATAAATATTAATCCTAAAATAGCTATAATATAATTATAATTTATATTCTAGCTATATTAGGATGTATTTTACAGGTAAGTATTTAGCTTTAAATAGGAATTATTTATTTAATAAGAGTTAATTTATTTCGTTAGATAAAAATTATATTTAACTTAGGGGGGTGTTAGTGTTAGGGTTAGACTTAGCTTTAGGGGTTAATACATTTATTAGAATAGCGGTGAGCTCCGGTCGGCAGATTAGGGGTTAATAATTGAAGGTAGGTGTCGGCGATGTTAGGGAGGGCAGATTAGGGGTTAATACTATTTATGATAGGGTTAGTGAGGCGGATTAGGGGTTAATAACTTTATTATAGTAGCGCTCAGGTCCGCTCGGCAGATTAGGGGTTAATAAGTGTAGGTAGGTGTCGGCGACGTTGAGGGGGGCAGATTAGGGGTAAATAAATATAACATAGGGGTCGGCGATGTTAGGGGTAGCAGATTAGGGGTACATAGGGATAACGTAGGTGGCGGCGATTTGCGGTCGGAAGATTAGGGGTTAATTATTTTAAGTAGCTTGCGGCGACGTTGTGGGGGGCAAGTTAGGGGTTAATAGATATAATACAGGGGTCGGCGGTGTTAGGGGCAGCAGATTAGGGGTACATAAGTATAACGTAGGTGGCGGTCGGCAGATTAGGGGTTAAAAAAATTGAATCGAGTTGCGGCGATGTGGGGGGACCTCGGTTTAGGGGTACATAGGTAGTTTATGGGTGTTAGTGTACTTTAGGGTACAGTAGTTAAGAGCTTTATAAACCGGCGTTAGCCAGAAAGCTCTTAACTCCTGCTATTTTCAGGCGGCTGGAATCTTGTCGTTAGAGCTCTAACGCTCACTGCAGAAACGACTCTAAATACCAGCGTTAGGAAGATCCCATTGAAAAGATAGGCTACGCAAATGGCGTAGGGGGATCTGCGGTATGGAAAAGTCGCGGCTGAAAAGTGAGCGTTAGACCCTTTAATCACTGACTCCAAATACCAGCGGGCGGCCAAAACCAGCGTTAGGAGCCTCTAACGCTGGTTTTGACGGCTACCGCCGAACTCTAAATCTAGGCCTCAGTGTGTGTGTAGTTGCATGTTTATGTTTGTATGTGTGAGTATATGTGTGTTATGTAGAGTGTCAGTGTGTGTGTGTGCGTAATTGCATGTGTGAGTAAATGTGTGTTGTGTAGAGTGTCAGTGTGTGTGTGTTTGTATGTGTGAGTAAATGTGTGTTGTGTAGAGTGTCAGTGTGTGTGTGCGTATGTGTGAGTAAATGTGTGTTGTGTAGAGTGTCAGTGTGTGTGTATTTGCATGCGTGTGTGTATGTGTGAGTAAATGTGTGTTGTGTAGAGTGTCAGTGTGTGTGCATTTGCATGTGTGTGTTTGTATGTGTGAGTAAATTTGTTGTGTGTAGCGTGTCAGTGTGTGTGTTTGTATGTATGTGTGAGTACATGTGTTGTGTAAAGTGTCAGTGTGTGTGCGTAGTTGCATGTGTGTGTTTGTATGTGTGAGTACATGTGTGATGTGTAGAGTGTCATTGTGTGTGTAGTTGCATGTGTGTGTATGTGTGAGTACATGTGTGTTGTGTAAAGTGTCAGTGTATGTGTAGTTGCATGTGTGAGTACATGTGTGTTGTGAAAAATGTCAGTGTGTGTGTAGTTGCATATGTGAGTTCATGTATGTTGTGTAGAGTGTCCGTGTTTGTGTGTAGTTGCATGTTTATGTGTGTATGTGTGAGTACATGTGTGTTGTGTAGAATGTCAGTGTGTGTTGCATGTGTGTGTTTGTATGTGTGAGTACATGTGTGTTGTGAACAGTGTTAGTGTGTGTGTAGTTGCATGTGTGTGTTTGTATGTGTGAGTACATGTGTGATGTGTAGAGTGTCATTGTGTGTGTATGTGTGAGTACATGTGTGTTGTGTAAAGTGTCAGTGTATGTGTAGTTGCATGTGTGAGTACATGTGTGTTGTGAAAAGTGTCAGTGTATGTGTAGTTGCATATGTGAGTTCATGTGTGTTGTGTAGAGTGTCAGTGTTTGTGTGTAGTTGCATGTTTATGTGTGTATGTGTGAGTACATGTGTGTTGTGTAGAATGTCAGTGTGTGTTGCATGTGTGTGTTCGTATGTGTGAGTACATGTGTGTTGTGAACAGTGTTAGTGGGTGTGTAGTTGCATGTGTGAGCACATGCGTGTTGTTTAAAGTGTCAGTGTGTGTGTAGTTGCATGTTTATGCTTGTGCATTTGCATGTGTGTGTGTGTGTATGTGTGAGTAAATGTGTGTTATGCAGAGTGTCAGTGTGTGTGTGCGTATGTGTGAGTAAATGTGTGTTGTGTAGAGTGTCAGTGTGTGTGTATTTGCATGCTTGTGTGTATGTGTGAGTAAATGTGGGTTGTGTAGAGTGTCAGTGTGTGTGCATTTCAATGTGTGTGTTTGTATGCGTGAGTAAATGTGTGTTTTGTAGAGTGTCAGTGTTTGTGTGTGTTTGTATGTGTGAGTAAATGTGTGTTGTATAGAGTGTCAGTGTTTGTGTGTGTTTGTATGTGTGAGTAAATGTGTGTTGTGTAGAGTGTCAGTGTGTGTGCGTAGTTGCATGTTTATGCTTGTATGTGTGAGTAAATGTGTGTTGTGTAGAGTGCCAGTGTGTGTGCATTTGCATGTGTGTGTGTGTGTATGTGTGAGTAAATGTGTGTTATGTAGAGTGTCAGTGTGTGTGTGCGTATTTGCACGTGTGAGTAAATGTGTGTTGTATAGAGTGTCAGTGTGTGTATTTGTATGTGTGAGTAAATCTGTGTTGTGTAGAGTGTCAGTGTGTGTGCATTTGCATGTGTGTATGTGTATGTGTGAGTAAATGTGTGTTGTGTAGAGTGTCAGTGTGTGTGCATTTGCATGTGTGTGTTTGTATGCGTGAGTAAATGTGTGTTGTGTAGCGTGTTAGTGTTTGTGTGTGTTTGTATGTGTGAGTAAATGTGTGTTGTGTAGAGTGTCAGTGTGTGTGCGTAGTTGCATGTTTATGCTTGTATGTGTGAGTAAATGTGTGTTGTGTAGAGTGCCAGTGTGTGTACATTTGCATGTGTGTGTTTGTATGTGTGAGTAAATGTGCTGTGTGTAGCGTGTCAGTGTGTGTGTGTTTGCATGTATGTGTGAGTACATGTGTTGTGTAAAGTGTCAGTGTGTGTGCGTAGTTGCATGTGTGTGTTTGTATGTGTGAGTACATGTGTGATGTGTAGAGTGTCATTGTGTGTGTAGTTGCATGTGTGTGTATGTGTGAGTACATGTGTGTTGTGTAAAGTGTCAGTGTATGTGTAGTTGCATGTGTGAGTACATGTGTGTTGTGAAAAGTGTCAGTGTGTGTGTAGTTGCATATGTGAGTTCATGTGTGTTGTGTAGAGTGTCCGTGTGTGTATGTGTGAGTACATGTGTGTTGTGTAAAGTGTCAGTGTATGTGTAGTTGCATGTGTGAGTACATGTGTGTTGTGTAAAGTGTCAGTGTGTGTGTAGTTGCATGTTTATGTGTGTATGTGTGAGTACATGTGTGTTGTGTAGAATGTCAGTGTGTGTTGCATGTGTATGTTCGTATGTGTGAGTACATGTGTGTTGTGAACAGTGTTAGTGTGTGTGTAGTTGCATGTGTGAGTACATGCTTGTTGTTTAAAGTGTCAGTGTGTGTGTAGTTGCATGTGTGTGTTTGTATGTGTGAGTACATGTGTTGTGTGAAGTTTCAGTGTGTGTGCGTAGTTGCATGTGTGTGTTTGTATGTGTAAGTACATGTGTGTTGTGTGTGTAGTGTGTGCCATTGTGTGTGTAGTTGCATGTGTGTGTATGTGTGAGTACATGTGTGTTGTGTAAAGTGTCAGTGTATGTGTAGTTGCATGTGTGAGTACATTTGTGTTGTGAAAAGTGTCAGTGTGTGTGTGTAGTTGCATATGTGAGTACATGTGTGCTGTGTAGAGTGTCAGAGGGGAACTTATCAAGCCGCCTACTTTACCTGCCTTCGCCGGTCCAATACGCCCGCCTAAGCTCGCCTACCATCGCCGTCGCAGACCTGAATACGTTCGCCTAAGTTATCAAAAAAGCTGTCAAAAAGCCGTGCACCAAGTACGGGGCGATGAGCAGCGGACTGTGATAGATATCACTCATCCGATCTCGCTGCTCTTCGGCTTTTTGACAGCTTTATTGACAAGCTGTCACTAAGCACCCACACTAAACTACACTGTTCTACCCCCTATACCGGTGCCCCCGGAGGCCCCCGCAACTAAATAAAGTTACTAACCCCTAAACCGCCGCTTCTAGACCCCGTCGCAACTCTTATAAATGTATTAACCCCTAAACCGCCGCACCCGGAGCCCACCGCCACCTACATTATACCTAGTAACCCCTATCCTGCCGATCCCGGACCCCGCCGCAACTAAATAAATAGTTTAACCCCTAAACTGCCGCTCCCGGACCCCGCGCAACCTATCTTAAACTTATTAACCCCTAATCTGCCCCCCTACACCGTCGCCACCTATAATAAATTTATTAACCCCTATCCTGCCCCCCTCCTACACCGCCGCCACTGTAATAAAATTATTAACCCCTATCCTGCCCCCCCTACACCGCCGCAACTCTAATAAAATTATTAACCCCTAAACCTAAGTCTAACACTCACCCTAACTTAAATATTAATTAAATACATCTAAATAACTCTTATTAACTAAATGAATCCTATTTAAAACTAAATACTTACCTTTAAAATAAACCCTAATATAGCTACAATATAAATAATAATTATATTGTAGCTATCTTAGGATTTATTTTTATTTTACAGGAAACTTTAAATTTATTTTAACTAGGTACAATAGCTATTAAATAGTTATTAACTATTTAATAGCTACCTAGTTAAAATAAAGAGAAATTTACCTGTAAAATAAATCCTAACCTAAGTTACAATTACACCTAACACTACACTATACTTTAATAAATGAATCCTATTTAAAACTAAATACTTACCTGTAAAACAAACCCTAAGATAGCTACAATGTAATTGATAATTACATTGTAGCTATTTTAGGATTTATATTTATTTTACAGGTAACTTTGTATTTATTTTAGCTAGTTAGAATAGTTATTAAATATTTATTAACTATTTAATAACTACCTATCTAAAAGAAATACAAAATTACCTGTAAAATAAATCCTAACCTAAGTTACAATTAAACCTAACACTACACTATCATTAAATTAATTTAATTAATTACCTACAAATAACTACAATTTAGAGTCGTGGCTGAAGTGAGCGTTAGAAATCTAACGACAAAACTCCAGCCGCAGAAAAAAGTCAGGAGTTAAGAGCTTTCTGGGCTAACGCCGGTTTATAAAGCTCTTAACTACTGTGCTCTAAAGTACACTAACACCCATAAACTACCTATGTACCCCTAAACCGAGGTCCCCCCACATCGCCGCCACTCGATTAAATTTTTTTAACCCCTAATCTGCCGACCACCACCTATGTTATACTTATGTACCCCTAATCTGCTGCCCCTAACACCGCCGACCCCTATATTATATTTATTAACCCCTAACCTGCCCCCCACAACGTCGCCGCCAGCTACCTAAAATAATTAACCCCTAATCTGCCGACCGCAAACCGCCGCTACTTACGTTATCCTTATGCACCCCTAATCTGCTGCTCCTAACACCGCCGACCCCTATATTATATTTATTAACCCCTAACCTGCCCCCCTCAATGTCGCCTCCACCTGCCAACACTTATTAACCCCTAATCTGCCGAGCGGATCTCACCGCTACTATAATAAAGTTATTAACCCCTAATCCGCCTCATTCCCGCCTCAATAACCCTATAATAAATAGTATTAACCCCTAATCTGCCCTCCCTAACATCGCCGACACCTAACTTCAAGTATTAACCCCTAATCTGCCGATCGGAGCTCACCGCTACTCTAATAAATTTTTTAACCCCTAAAGCTAATTTTAACCATAACCCTAACACCCCCCTAAGTTAAATATAATTTTATTCTAATGAAATAAATTAACTCTTATTAAATAAATTATTCCTATTTAAAGCTAAATACTTACCTGTAAAATAAACCCTAATATAGCTACAACATAAATTATAATTATATTATAGCTATTTTAGGATTTATATTTATTTTACAGGTAACTTTGTATTTATTTTAGCTAGTTAGAATAGTTATTAAATATTTATTAACTATTTAATAACTACCTAGCTAAAAGAAATACAAAATTACCTGTAAAATAAATCCTAACCTAAGTTACAATTAAACCTAACACTACACTATCATTAAATTAATTTAATTAATTACCTACAAATAACTACAATTAAATACAATTAAATAAACTAACTAAAGTACAAAAAATAAAAAAGCTAAGTTACAAAAAATAAAAAAAATAAGTTACAAACATTTAACAAATATTACAACAATTTTAAGCTACTTACACCTAATCTAAGCCCCCTAATAAAATAACAAAGCCCCCCAAAATAAAAAAATGCCCTACCCTATTCTAAATTAAAAAGTTACCAGCTCTTTTACCTTACCAGCCCTTAAAAGGTCCTTTTGCGGGGTATGCCCCAAAGAAAACAGCTCTTTTGCCTGTAAAATAAAAATACAACCCCCCCCCAACATTACCACCCACATACCCCTAATCTAACCCAAACCCCCCTTAAATAAACCTAACACTACCCCCCTGAAGATCATCCTACCTTGAGTCGTGTTCAGCCAGCCGACCACCGATGGAACCGAAGAGGAGATCCGGAGCGGCAGAAGGCATCATCCAAGGGGCGCTGAAGAAATCTTCCATCCGATAGAAGTCTTCATCCAGGCGGCGTCTTTAATCTTCATCCATCCGGAGCGGAGCCATCTTCAGAGGAGCCTACGCGGAACCATCCTCTTCTTCCCGACGACTAACGACGAATGATGGTACCTTTAAGTGACGTCATCCAAGATGGCGTCACTCGAATTCCGATAGGCTAATAGGATTCTATCAGCCAATCGGAATTAAGGTAGAAAAATCTGATTGGCCAATCGGATTGAACTTGAATCTGATTGACTGATTCAGTCAGCCAATCAGATTTTTCTACCTTAATTCCGATTGGCTGATAGAATTATGTGAATAATCAGTAGTAAGGTCAAAATGTATTAAAAAGGAACAGATAATGGACACACACACACAAACTCAAACTTGCACATACATCCAAGGAAACACCAACAGAGACAGGCTCAGAAAACAAACAAAGACATACACACACAGAGACACCCACAGAAAACACACAAAGACATACACACACAGAGAGACAACCACATAAAACACAGAAAGACATACATAAACACACCCTCACTGAGACATCCACAGAAAACACACAAAGACATACACACACCCTCACAGAGACACCCACAGAAAATACTCACCCTCACAGAGACATCCACAGAAAACACAGACATACATACACACACACACACACCCTCACAGAGACATCCACAGAAAACACAGACATACACACCCACCCTCACAGAAGCATCCAGAGAAAATACACAAAGACAAACACACGCCCACCCTCACAGAGACACCCATAGAAAAAGCTCAAAGACATATGCACACACCCTCACAGATATCCACAGAAAATGCACAAAGACATACACACCCACCCTCACAGAGAGACCCACAGAAAAAAAATACATACACACTCATAGAGACACAAACCAAAGCACAAAGACATAAATACAGACACCCACAGAAACACTCACAGGAGGAAACATTTATGCACCTTGCATCCCCTAAATCAACAGTGTGTGACATGCATGATAAAAAAAATGCAGAAATTAAGAGATCACTTTTTAAAGAATCTTATTTGTAAATGTGCAAACAAAAATAATTCTGTGAATTCAAAATTGTACATTAAGAGCACCACTTCAAATATAGTGTACAAATGTTCCCATCTGTCAGCTGTACTTGTGGATTTTGAAAATGCTGTACTCTTGGTGGAACCATACGCTGTGGTACTCATACCATTAGATCTGGTTAAATGCAGGATTTAAGCTTGTTGGTATGCATTTCAAAATGAAGTCAGCTGTAGTGTAAACTGAACCGTTTTAAGTTAACCTGTCTCATTTCCAACACTGAGCAATCTTAGTCTGAGAGTATAACATGTTATGCAGACGTAAAAATCTTAGATAAAATGCCTCCTTGTATCTGGAAAGTCCTTGCATAAAGGGGCAGTAAACTGGAATGTAATATATATCATTTGTGTATTGAGGAGGAAACATTTCTGCATGGTTTTAAATATAGAATTTCTACAGCATTGTCAAATAATCATAAATACACTGCTGCTAAAAAAAAAATGTGTTTTTATGGACCCCTGGCCCCACCATTCAACTACTACCACACTGAAGTTACAATCTTAAATTGCACAAAGAAATAAAAAACATTTGCTAAGTAATTCCTACCCCCTCTGCAAATGAAAGCGATCAGCCATCTGACTCAGGCACACACTGTACAAACAAAGTGCCAAGTCTGTCTCACGCTGTGCATAGTGGTTTAGTGCACACTCAAAAATCCTCTCAAATGCTAATACTTTACTCCTTGTAATAACGTTTCCCATGCTCAACTAGCACTCTGCTGTAGTACCCACTGGTGGCTGCCAAATTTTTTTTTTAAAAAAATTCAATTTTTTTTAGTTCTTGCCTCATGGGGCCCCCCTAGCCCATTGGGCCTCTGACAGGAGTCACCCCTGTCACCCCCTGATGGCGGCCCTGAGTGTGTGTGTAGTTGCATGTGTGAGTACATGTGTGTTGTGTACAGTGTTAGTGTGTGTGTGTAGTTGCATGTGTGAGTACATGTGTGTTGTGTAAAGTGTCAGTGTGTGTGTAGTTGCATGTGTGTGTTTGTATGTATGTGTGAGTACATGTGTGTTGTGTAAAGTGTCAGTGTGTGTGTAGTTGCATGTGTTGTGTTTGTATGTGTGAGTACATGTGTGTTGTGTAAAGTGTCAGTGTGTGTGTAGTTGCATGTGTGAGTACATGTGTGTTGTGTATAGTGTTAGCATGTGTGTGTAGTTGCATGTGTGAGTACATGTGTGTTGTGTAGAGTGTCAGTGAGAGTGTGTTTGTATGTGTGAGTACATGTGTGTTGTGTAGAGTTTCAGTATTTGTGTGTAGTTGCATGAGTGTGTTTGTATGTGTGAGTACATGTGTGTTGTGTAGAGTGTCAGTATCTCTGTGTTTGTCTATACCTACCAACCTTCCATCTCAACTCTTCATCTAACTTACTCAGATGTTCTACTTATACATAGTGTAACTTGAGATCTTCTGGGGCTCGAGATCTTCTTGGGATATTTTTTTGTTGGATATTGCTATCACATAGACGGCACCGCATACATGCAGCACATATATATTTCACCCGTTGTACGCTATTTTTACTCCCATAAACTAAAATAGATCCAGCGTCGCAAGTCGGTATCACATATTCAGCGCAAGGACTAATGTGGCGAAAATGGAGAAATTTTACTCCATTTTCACCTCGCCACACATAGGCATGCGCAGCAAACCTTGCGCTGAGTAAATGAGCACCGTTACACCCTGGACGTTTTCACAAACACCTATTGCATGCGCAATATCCACCTGTCAACCTCCATTCCCTAACTGCAATAACTAAATAAAATGTATTAACCCAAAATCCGCCAACCACCACATCGCAAAGTACATAATAAAGTTATTAACCCCTAATCTGCTACCCATCAAAAAAAGTAACCCCTAAACCGCCAACCCCCCACAACACAATCTACATAATTAACATATTAACCCCTAAACTGCCACCCCCCGACAATGCAAAGTATTAATCTAATCACTAAGCCCCCTAACCTAACCCTCCCTAAATTAACCCCAATTACATAAAATAAAAAAGACTACCTTACTAACGGCTAGATTTAGAGTTTTGTCGGTAACGACCCGCGTAGCTAACGCTGGCTTTTTTCTGGCCGCACCTTTTAAATAACTCTGGTATTGAGAGTTCATAGAATGGCTGCGTTAGGCTCCAAAAAAGGAGCGTAGAGCATATTTAACGCAACTTCAACTCTCGATACCAGAGTTGCTTACGGACGCGGCCAGCTTAAAAAACGTGCTCGTGCACGATTCCCCCATAGAAAACAATGGGGCTGTTTGAGCTGAAAAAAACCTAACACCTGCAAAAAAGCCGCGTTCAGCTCCTAACGCAGCCCCATTGTTTGCTATGGGGAAACACTTCCTACGTCTGCACCTAACACTCTAACATGTACCCCGAGTCTAAAAACCCCTAACCTTACACTTATTAACCCCTAATCTGCCGCCCCCGCTATCGCTGACCCCTGCATATATTTTTTAAACCCTAATCTGCCGCTCCGTAAACCGCCGCTACTTACATTATCCCTATGTACCCCTAATCTGCTGCCCCTAACACCGCCGACCCCTATATTATATTTATTAACCCCTAATCTGCCCCCCACAACGTCGCCTCCACCTGCCTACACTTATTAACCCCTAATCTGCCGACCGGACCGCACCGCTATTATAATAAAGTTATTAACCCCTAATCCGCCTCACTCCCGCCTCAATAACCCTATAATAAATAGTATTAACCCCTAATCTGCCCTCCCTAACATCGCCGACACCTAACTTCAAACATTAACCCCTAATCTGCCGACTGGAGCTCACCGCTATTCTAATAAATATATTATTCCCTAAAGCTAAGTCTAACCCTAACACTAACACCCCCCTAAGTTAAATATAATTTAAATCTAACAAAATTAATTAACTCTTATTAAATAAATTATTCCTATTTAAAGCTAAATACTTACCTGTAAAATAAACCCTAATATAGCTACAATATAAATTATAATTATATTATAGCTATTTTAGGATTTATATTTATTTTACAGGTAACTTTGTATTTATTTTAACCAGGTACAATAGCTATTAAATAGTTAAGAACTATTTAATAGCTAAAATAATTACAAAATTACCTTTAAAATAAATCCTAACCTAAGTTACAATTAAACCTAACACTACACTATCAATAAATTAATTAAATAAAATACCAACAATTATCTACAATTAAACCTAACACTACACTATCAATAAATTATTTAAATACAATATCTACAAATAAATACAATGAAATAAACTAACTAAAGTACAAAAAATAAAAAAGAACTAAGTTACAAAAAATAAAAAAATATTTACAAACATTATAAAAATATTACAACAATTTTAAACTAATTACACCTACTTTAAGCCCCCTAATAAAATAACAAAGCCCCCCAAAATAAAAAAATGCCCTACCCTATTCTAAATTAAAAAAGTTCAAAGCTCTTTTACCTTACCAGCCCTGAACAGGGCCCTTTGCGGGGCATGCCCCAAGAAGTTCAGCTCTTTTGCCTGTAAAAAAAACATACAATACCCCCCCCAACATTACAACCCACCACCCACATACCCCTAATCTAACCCAAACCCCCCTTAAATAAACCTAACACTAAGCCCCTGAAGATCTTCCTACCTTATCTTCACCCTGCCAGGTTCACCGATCCGTCCTCGGAAGTCTTGATCCAAGCCTCGGAAGTGTTGATCCAAGCCCAAGCGGGGGGCTGAAGAGTGACGTCCATCCTCGGGCTGAAGTCTGGATCCAAGCGGCGACTGAAGAAATCCATCATCGGGCTGAAGTCGGAAGTCCATCATCGGGATGAAGTCTTCTATCAAGCCGCATCTTCAATCTTCTTTCTTCTGGAGCGGAGCGGAACCATCTTCTTCTAAGCCGACGCGGAACATCCTCTTCAACCGACGACTAGACGACGAATGACGGTTCCTTTAAATGACGTCATCCAAGATGGCGTCCCTCGATTTCCGATTGGCTGATAGGATTCTATCAGCCAATCGGAATTAAGGTAGGAATATTCTGATTGGCTGATGGAATCAGCCAATCAGAATCAAGTTCAATCCGATTGGCTGATCTAATCAGCCAATCAGATTGAGCTCGTATTCTATTGGCTGTTCCGATCAGCCAATAGAATGCGAGCTCAATCTGATTGGCTGATTGGATCAGCCAATCGGATTGAACTTGATTCTGATTGGCTGATTCCATCAGCCAATTAGAATATTCCTACCTTAATTCCGATTGGCTGATAGAATCCTATCAGCCAATCGGAATTCGAGGGACGCCATCTTGGATGACGTCATTTAAAGGAACCGTCATTCTTCGTCTAGTCGTCGGTTGAAGAGGATGTTCCGCGTCGGCTTGGAAGAAGATGGTTCCGCTCCGCTCCAGAAGAAAGAAGATTGAAGATGCGGCTTGATAGAAGACTTCATCCCGATGATGGACTTCCGACTTCAGCCCGATGATGGATTTCTTCAGTCGCCGCTTGGATCCAGACTTCAGCCCGAGGATGGACGTCACTCTTCAGCCCCCCGCTTGGGCTTGGATCAACACTTCCGAGGACCGATCGGTGAACCTGGTATGGTGAAGATAAGGTAGGAAGATCTTCAGGGGCTTAGTGTTAGGTTTATTTAAGGGGGGTTTGGGTTAGATTAGGGGTATGTGGGTGGTGGGTTGTAATGTTGGGGGGGGTATTGTATGTGTTTTTTTTACAGGCAAAAGAGCTGAATTTCTTGGGGCATGCCCCGCAAAGGGCCCTGTTCAGGGCTGGTAAGGTAAAAGAGCTTTGAACTTTTTTAATTTAGAATAGGGTAGGGCATTTTTTATTTTGGGGGGCTTTGTTATTTTATTAGGGGGCTTAGAGTAGGTGTAATTAGTTTAAAATTGTTGTAATATTTTTCATATGTTTGTAAATATTTTTTTATTTTTTGTAACTTAGTTCTTTTTTATTTTTTGTACTTTAGTTAGTTTATTTCATTGTAGTTATTTGTAGATATTTTATTTAATTAATTTATTGATAGTGTAGTGTTAGGTTTAATTGTAACTTAGGTTAGGATTTATTTTACAGGTAATTTTGTAATTATTTTAACTATTTTAGCTATTAAATAGTTATTAACTATTTAATAGCTATTGTACCTGGTTAAAATAAATACAAAGTTACCTGTAAAATAAATATAAATCCTAAAATAGCTATAATATAATTATAATTTATGTTGTAGCTATATTAGGGTTTATTTTACAGGTAAGTATTTAGCTTTAAATAGGAATAATTTATTTAATAAGAGTTAATTTATTTCGTTAGAATAAAATTATATTTAACTTAGGGGGGTGTTAGGGTTATGGTTAAAATTAGCTTTAGGGGTTAAAAAATTTATTAGAGTAGCGGTGAGATCCGGAGCGGCAGAAGGCATCATCCAAGGGGCGCTGAAGAAATCTTCCATCCGATAGAAGTCTTCATCCAGGCGGCGTCTTTAATCTTCATCCATCCGGAGCGGAGCCATCTTCAGAGGAGCCTACGCGGAACCATCCTCTTCTTCCCGACGACTAACGACGAATGATGGTACCTTTAAGTGACGTCATCCAAGATGGCGTCACTCGAATTCCGATAGGCTAATAGGATTCTATCAGCCAATCGGAATTAAGGTAGAAAAATCTGATTGGCCAATCGGATTGAACTTGAATCTGATTGACTGATTCAGTCAGCCAATCAGATTTTTCTACCTTAATTCCGATTGGCTGATAGAATTATGTGAATAATCAGTAGTAAGGTCAAAATGTATTAAAAAGGAACAGATAATGGACACACACACACAAACTCAAACTTGCACATACACCCAAGGAAACACCAACAGAGACAGGCTCAGAAAACAAACAAAGACATACACACACAGAGACACCCACAGAAAACACACAAAGACATACACACACAGAGAGACAACCACATAAAACACAGAAAGACATACATAAACACACCCTCACTGAGACATCCACAGAAAACACACAAAGACATACACACACCCTCACAGAGACACCCACAGAAAATACTCACCCTCACAGAGACATCCACAGAAAACACAGACATACATACACACACACACACACCCTCACAGAGACATCCACAGAAAACACAGACATACACACCCACCCTCACAGAAGCATCCAGAGAAAATACACAAAGACAAACACACGCCCACCCTCACAGAGACACCCATAGAAAAAGCTCAAAGACATATGCACACACCCTCACAGATATCCACAGAAAATGCACAAAGACATACACACCCACCCTCACAGAGAGACCCACAGAAAAAAAATACATACACACTCATAGAGACACAAACCAAAGCACAAAGACATAAATACAGACACCCACAGAAACACTCACAGGAGGAAACATTTATGCACCTTGCATCCCCTAAATCAACAGTGTGTGACATGCATGATAAAAAAAATGCAGAAATTAAGAGATCACTTTTTAAAGAATCTTATTTGTAAATGTGCAAACAAAAATAATTCTGTGAATTCAAAATTGTACATTAAGAGCACCACTTCAAATATAGTGTACAAATGTTCCCATCTGTCAGCTGTACTTGTGGATTTTGAAAATGCTGTACTCTTGGTGGAACCATACGCTGTGGTACTCATACCATTAGATCTGGTTAAATGCAGGATTTAAGCTTGTTGGTATGCATTTCAAAATGAAGTCAGCTGTAGTGTAAACTGAACCGTTTTAAGTTAACCTGTCTCATTTCCAACACTGAGCAATCTTAGTCTGAGAGTATAACATGTTATGCAGACGTAAAAATCTTAGATAAAATGCCTCCTTGTATCTGGAAAGTCCTTGCATAAAGGGGCAGTAAACTGGAATGTAATATATATCATTTGTGTATTGAGGAGGAAACATTTCTGCATGGTTTTAAATATAGAATTTCTACAGCATTGTCAAATAATCATAAATACACTGCTGCTAAAAAAAAAATGTGTTTTTATGGACCCCTGGCCCCACCATTCAACTACTACCACACTGAAGTTACAATCTTAAATTGCACAAAGAAATAAAAAACATTTGCTAAGTAATTCCTACCCCCTCTGCAAATGAAAGCGATCAGCCATCTGACTCAGGCACACACTGTACAAACAAAGTGCCAAGTCTGTCTCACGCTGTGCATAGTGGTTTAGTGCACACTCAAAAATCCTCTCAAATGCTAATACTTTACTCCTTGTAATAACGTTTCCCATGCTCAACTAGCACTCTGCTGTAGTACCCACTGGTGGCTGCCAAATTTTTTTTTTAAAAAAATTCAATTTTTTTTAGTTCTTGCCTCATGGGGCCCCCCTAGCCCATTGGGCCTCTGACAGGAGTCACCCCTGTCACCCCCTGATGGCGGCCCTGAGTGTGTGTGTAGTTGCATGTGTGAGTACATGTGTGTTGTGTACAGTGTTAGTGTGTGTGTGTAGTTGCATGTGTGAGTACATGTGTGTTGTGTAAAGTGTCAGTGTGTGTGTAGTTGCATGTGTGTGTTTGTATGTATGTGTGAGTACATGTGTGTTGTGTAAAGTGTCAGTGTGTGTGTAGTTGCATGTGTTGTGTTTGTATGTGTGAGTACATGTGTGTTGTGTAAAGTGTCAGTGTGTGTGTAGTTGCATGTGTGAGTACATGTGTGTTGTGTATAGTGTTAGCATGTGTGTGTAGTTGCATGTGTGAGTACATGTGTGTTGTGTAGAGTGTCAGTGAGAGTGTGTTTGTATGTGTGAGTACATGTGTGTTGTGTAGAGTTTCAGTATTTGTGTGTAGTTGCATGAGTGTGTTTGTATGTGTGAGTACATGTGTGTTGTGTAGAGTGTCAGTATCTCTGTGTTTGTCTATACCTACCAACCTTCCATCTCAACTCTTCATCTAACTTACTCAGATGTTCTACTTATACATAGTGTAACTTGAGATCTTCTGGGGCTCGAGATCTTCTTGGGATATTTTTTTGTTGGATATTGCTATCACATAGACGGCACCGCATACATGCAGCACATATATATTTCACCCGTTGTACGCTATTTTTACTCCCATAAACTAAAATAGATCCAGCGTCGCAAGTCGGTATCACATATTCAGCGCAAGGACTAATGTGGCGAAAATGGAGAAATTTTACTCCATTTTCACCTCGCCACACATAGGCATGCGCAGCAAACCTTGCGCTGAGTAAATGAGCACTGTTACACCCTGGACGTTTTCACAAACACCTATTGCATGCGCAATATCCACCTGTCAACCTCCATTCCCTAACTGCAATAACTAAATAAAATGTATTAACCCAAAATCCGCCAACCACCACATCGCAAAGTACATAATAAAGTTATTAACCCCTAATCTGCTACCCATCAAAAAAAGTAACCCCTAAACCGCCAACCCCCCCACAACACAATCTACATAATTAACATATTAACCCCTAAACTGCCACCCCCCGACAATGCAAAGTATTAATCTAATCACTAAGCCCCCTAACCTAACCCTCCCTAAATTAACCCCAATTACATAAAATAAAAAAGACTACCTTACTAACGGCTAGATTTAGAGTTTTGTCGGTAACGACCCGCGTAGCTAACGCTGGCTTTTTTCTGGCCGCACCTTTTAAATAACTCTGGTATTGAGAGTTCATAGAATGGCTGCGTTAGGCTCCAAAAAAGGAGCGTAGAGCATATTTAACGCAACTTCAACTCTCGATACCAGAGTTGCTTACGGACGCGGCCAGCTTAAAAAACGTGCTCGTGCACGATTCCCCCATAGAAAACAATGGGGCTGTTTGAGCTGAAAAAAACCTAACACCTGCAAAAAAGCCGCGTTCAGCTCCTAACGCAGCCCCATTGTTTGCTATGGGGAAACACTTCCTACGTCTGCACCTAACACTCTAACATGTACCCCGAGTCTAAAAACCCCTAACCTTACACTTATTAACCCCTAATCTGCCGCCCCCCGCTATCGCTGACCCCTGCATATATTTTTTAAACCCTAATCTGCCGCTCCGTAAACCGCCGCTACTTACATTATCCCTATGTACCCCTAATCTGCTGCCCCTAACACCGCCGACCCCTATATTATATTTATTAACCCCTAATCTGCCCCCCACAACGTCGCCTCCACCTGCCTACACTTATTAACCCCTAATCTGCCGACCGGACCGCACCGCTATTATAATAAAGTTATTAACCCCTAATCCGCCTCACTCCCGCCTCAATAACCCTATAATAAATAGTATTAACCCCTAATCTGCCCTCCCTAACATCGCCGACACCTAACTTCAAACATTAACCCCTAATCTGCCGACTGGAGCTCACCGCTATTCTAATAAATATATTATTCCCTAAAGCTAAGTCTAACCCTAACACTAACACCCCCCTAAGTTAAATATAATTTAAATCTAACAAAATTAATTAACTCTTATTAAATAAATTATTCCTATTTAAAGCTAAATACTTACCTGTAAAATAAACCCTAATATAGCTACAATATAAATTATAATTATATTATAGCTATTTTAGGATTTATATTTATTTTACAGGTAACTTTGTATTTATTTTAACCAGGTACAATAGCTATTAAATAGTTAAGAACTATTTAATAGCTAAAATAATTACAAAATTACCTTTAAAATAAATCCTAACCTAAGTTACAATTAAACCTAACACTACACTATCAATAAATTAATTAAATAAAATACCAACAATTATCTACAATTAAACCTAACACTACACTATCAATAAATTATTTAAATACAATATCTACAAATAAATACAATGAAATAAACTAACTAAAGTACAAAAAATAAAAAAGAACTAAGTTACAAAAAATAAAAAAATATTTACAAACATTATAAAAATATTACAACAATTTTAAACTAATTACACCTACTTTAAGCCCCCTAATAAAATAACAAAGCCCCCCAAAATAAAAAAATGCCCTACCCTATTCTAAATTAAAAAAGTTCAAAGCTCTTTTACCTTACCAGCCCTGAACAGGGCCCTTTGCGGGGCATGCCCCAAGAAGTTCAGCTCTTTTGCCTGTAAAAAAAACATACAATACCCCCCCCAACATTACAACCCACCACCCACATACCCCTAATCTAACCCAAACCCCCCTTAAATAAACCTAACACTAAGCCCCTGAAGATCTTCCTACCTTATCTTCACCCTGCCAGGTTCACCGATCCGTCCTCGGAAGTCTTGATCCAAGCCTCGGAAGTGTTGATCCAAGCCCAAGCGGGGGGCTGAAGAGTGACGTCCATCCTCGGGCTGAAGTCTGGATCCAAGCGGCGACTGAAGAAATCCATCATCGGGCTGAAGTCGGAAGTCCATCATCGGGATGAAGTCTTCTATCAAGCCGCATCTTCAATCTTCTTTCTTCTGGAGCGGAGCGGAACCATCTTCTTCTAAGCCGACGCGGAACATCCTCTTCAACCGACGACTAGACGACGAATGACGGTTCCTTTAAATGACGTCATCCAAGATGGCGTCCCTCGATTTCCGATTGGCTGATAGGATTCTATCAGCCAATCGGAATTAAGGTAGGAATATTCTGATTGGCTGATGGAATCAGCCAATCAGAATCAAGTTCAATCCGATTGGCTGATCTAATCAGCCAATCAGATTGAGCTCGTATTCTATTGGCTGTTCCGATCAGCCAATAGAATGCGAGCTCAATCTGATTGGCTGATTGGATCAGCCAATCGGATTGAACTTGATTCTGATTGGCTGATTCCATCAGCCAATTAGAATATTCCTACCTTAATTCCGATTGGCTGATAGAATCCTATCAGCCAATCGGAATTCGAGGGACGCCATCTTGGATGACGTCATTTAAAGGAACCGTCATTCTTCGTCTAGTCGTCGGTTGAAGAGGATGTTCCGCGTCGGCTTGGAAGAAGATGGTTCCGCTCCGCTCCAGAAGAAAGAAGATTGAAGATGCGGCTTGATAGAAGACTTCATCCCGATGATGGACTTCCGACTTCAGCCCGATGATGGATTTCTTCAGTCGCCGCTTGGATCCAGACTTCAGCCCGAGGATGGACGTCACTCTTCAGCCCCCCGCTTGGGCTTGGATCAACACTTCCGAGGACCGATCGGTGAACCTGGTATGGTGAAGATAAGGTAGGAAGATCTTCAGGGGCTTAGTGTTAGGTTTATTTAAGGGGGGTTTGGGTTAGATTAGGGGTATGTGGGTGGTGGGTTGTAATGTTGGGGGGGGTATTGTATGTGTTTTTTTTACAGGCAAAAGAGCTGAATTTCTTGGGGCATGCCCCGCAAAGGGCCCTGTTCAGGGCTGGTAAGGTAAAAGAGCTTTGAACTTTTTTAATTTAGAATAGGGTAGGGCATTTTTTATTTTGGGGGGCTTTGTTATTTTATTAGGGGGCTTAGAGTAGGTGTAATTAGTTTAAAATTGTTGTAATATTTTTCATATGTTTGTAAATATTTTTTTATTTTTTGTAACTTAGTTCTTTTTTATTTTTTGTACTTTAGTTAGTTTATTTCATTGTAGTTATTTGTAGATATTTTATTTAATTAATTTATTGATAGTGTAGTGTTAGGTTTAATTGTAACTTAGGTTAGGATTTATTTTACAGGTAATTTTGTAATTATTTTAACTATTTTAGCTATTAAATAGTTATTAACTATTTAATAGCTATTGTACCTGGTTAAAATAAATACAAAGTTACCTGTAAAATAAATATAAATCCTAAAATAGCTATAATATAATTATAATTTATGTTGTAGCTATATTAGGGTTTATTTTACAGGTAAGTATTTAGCTTTAAATAGGAATAATTTATTTAATAAGAGTTAATTTATTTCGTTAGAATAAAATTATATTTAACTTAGGGGGGTGTTAGGGTTATGGTTAAAATTAGCTTTAGGGGTTAAAAAATTTATTAGAGTAGCGGTGAGCTCCGATCGGCAGATTAGGGGTTAATACTTGAAGTTAGGTGTCGGCGATGTTAGGGAGGGCAGATTAGGGGTTAATACTATTTATTATAGGGTTATTGAGGCGGGAATGAGGCGGATTAGGGGTTAATAACTTTATTATAGTAGCGGTGAGATCCGCTCGGCAGATTAGGGGTTAATAAGTGTTGGCAGGTGGAGGCGACATTGAGGGGGGCAGGTTAGGGGTTAATAAATATAATATAGGGGTCGGCGGTGTTAGGAGCAGCAGATTAGGGGTGCATAAGGATAACGTAAGTAGCGGCGGTTTGCGGTCGGCAGATTAGGGGTTAATTATTGTAGGTAGCTGGCGGCGACGTTGTGGGGGGCAGGTTAGGGGTTAATAAATATAATATAGGGGTCGGCGGTGTTAGGGGCAGCAGATTAGGGGTACATAAGTATAACATAGGTGGTGGTCGGCAGATTAGGGGTTAAAAAAATTTAATCGAGTGGCGGCGATGTGGGGGGACCTCGGTTTAGGGGTACATAGGTAGTTTATGGGTGTTAGTGTACTTTAGAGCACAGTAGTTAAGAGCTTTATAAACCGGCGTTAGCCCAGAAAGCTCTTAACTCCTGACTTTTTTCTGCGGCTGGAGTTTTGTCGTTAGATTTCTAACGCTCACTTCAGCCACGACTCTAAATACCGGAGTTAGAAAGATCCCATTGAAAAGATAGGATACGCAATTGACGTAAGGGGATCTGCGGTATGGAAAAGTCGCGGCTGAAAAGTGAGCGTTAGACCCTTTCCTGACTGACTCCAAATACCGGCGGTAGCCTAAAACCAGCGTTAGGAGCCTCTAACGCTGGTTTTCACGGCTACCGCCAAACTCTAAATCTAGGCCTAAGAAATTAATTAAACATTACCAAATTAAAAAAATCCTAACTTCAAATTAAAATAAAAAATCCTAACATTAAATAAAAAAAAACCTAAGATTAAATAAAAATAAAAATATCTAATATTAAAAAAATAAACGAATTTATCCAAAATATGTTTTTTAAAACCTAATCTAATGCCCCTATAAAAACAAAAAAGCCACCCCAAAATAAAAACACCCCCTAATCTAACACTAAATTACCAATAGCCTTTAAAAGATCCTTTTGTAGGGCATTGCCCTGAAGCAATCAGCTCTTTTAAATTAACAAACTACAAATTAAACCCTAACAGTAAAACTCCCAACCCACCCAACCCACCAAAATATAAAAGACCTAACTCTAAAAAATACTAAGCTACCCATTGCCCCTTAAGGGGCATTTGTATGGGCATTGCCCTTAAAAGGGCAATCAGCCCTTTAGTGCCCATTAAAAAAAAAACAAAAAAAAACCCAAACCCCCCCAAAAAACCTAACACTAATGCTGACATAGGTACTAACCATTCCTGAAGTCCGGCGGTGAAGGTCTTCTTCCAGGCGGCTCCATCTTCATCCACTGCAGGATCATCTTCTTTCTTCTTGCTGGAGGTGCGGAGCGGTCTTCGCAGATGCACGGATCCGGAGCGCTGGTCCTCCTCAGCGGGGGTGGTTTTCAGCGGCGTGGAGGTCCTCTTCATGCGATCGGCCGCTGCACACTGAAGATTGAATGCAAGGTAACCCTTTTATATTGGGGTACCTTATAAAAAACTACAAATTAACCCCTAACAGTAATATCCCCCACCCAAACCCAAACCTGATTTGAACAGCCAATAGGATTTCAATAGCTCTCATCCTATTGAATTTTCAAATCAGCCAATAGGATGAGAGCTACTGAAATCCTATTGGCTGTTCAAATCGGGTTTGGGTTTGGGTGGGGGATTTTACTGTTAGGGGTTAATTTGTAGTTTTTTTAATGTAAAAGAGCTGATTGCTTCAAGGCAAAGCCCTACAAAAGGCCCTTTTAAGGGCTATTGGTAGTTTAGTGTTAGATTAGGGGGGTGTTTTTTTATTTTTATAGGGGTATTACATTAGGTTTAAATGTTTTATTTTGGATAATTTTGTTTATTTTTTTCTGTAATTTTAGATTTTTTTTTAATATTAGATTTTTTTATTTTAATTTAAACTTAGTTTTTTTAATGTAATGTTAGGATTTTTTATTTTAATTTTAAATTAGGATTTTTTTATTTTGGTAATTTTTAATTAATTTATTAGAAAGGTAGTCTTTCTTATTTTATGTAATTAGGGTTGATTTAGGGGGTGTTAGGTTAGGGGGCTTAGTGATTAGATTAATACTTTGCGTTGTAGAGGGATTTGGCGGTTTAGGGGTGTCTAAACACCCCTAATCTGCTGCCCCGACATCGCTGACATGTACATAAATTTATTAACCCCTAATCTGCCGCTTCCGACATCGCCGCCCCCAAAATAAATGTATTAACCCTAATCTGCCGCTACTGATATCGCGACACCTAAATAACGTTATAAACCCCTAATCTGCAGCCCCCGACATCGCTGACACTAATAAAAGTTATTAACCCCTATTCCACCACTCCCCAACATTGCCGACATTAATAAAAGTGATTAGCCCCTATTACACCACTCCCCAACATCTCCATCGCTTACCGACATTGCCGACACTATAATAAAGTTATTAAACCCTACTCCCTGACATCACCACCACTATAATAAAGCTATTAACCCCTAATCCGCCACTCCCTGACATCACTACCACTATAATAAAGCTATTAACCCCTAACCTGCCGCTCCCTGACATCGCTGACACTATAATAAAGCTATTAACCCCTAATCCGCCGCTCCCCGACATCAGCAACACTATAAGAAAATTATTAACCACTAAACCTCCGGCCTCCCACATCACTGCCACTAAATAAACCTATTAACCCCTAAACCGCCAGCCCCCCACATCGCAAAACACTAAATTAAACTATTAACCCCTAAACCTAACACCCCCTAACTTTAAATTAAAATTACAATATAACTATCTTAAAAGAAATAAAAACTAGTTTAAACTATAAATTAACCTAACATTACTAAAATTAAAAAAACTACCAATTAAAAAACCTAAATTACAAATTTAAAAAACCTTACACTACGAAAAAAATAAAAAAATCTAAAATTACAAATATTAATAAACACTAAACTATGAAAAATAAATAACACTAAGCTTACAAAAAATAATAAATGAAATTATAAAAAATAAAAACAATCACACCTAATTTAATAGCCCTATAAATATAAAAATAAAAAAACTAAATAAAAAAAAAACCCTAGCCTACAATAAACTATCAAAAGCCCTTAAAATGGCCTTTTGTAGGGCATTGCTCTAAGTTAAACAGCTCTTTTAACTGTACAAAAATATAAAGTCCCCCCAACCGTAAAACCCACCACCCAACCAACCCCCCAAAATAAAAAAAAACTAACTTTAAAAAAAAACCTAAGCTACCAATTGCCCCTAAAGAGGCATTTATATGGGCATTGCCCTTAAAAGGGCATTCAGCTCTTTTTCATTGGTCTTAAAAGGGCATTCATCTATTCTAAAAAAGCCCAAAGCCCTAATCTAAAAAAAAACCCACCCAAAAAAAGAAGAAAAAAACTAACACTAACCAAAGATGGTTCCTGAAATCCAGACAACCATCTCCATCCAAGCGGTGAGAAGTCTTTATCCAGGCGGTGATATCTTCATCCGTCCCGGCGGCGTGGAGCGGAGCCATCCTGGAAGCCAAAGACATCCTGCACAGAGCAAAAAAGGGGATTGGGGAGAGCAGAGTTATATGTTAGCAGGTAATTTCTAAATATTGCTTTCCTATAAAAATAAATCAGTACATTTTAAATACAGCTTAGATTATTACCTGTTGTGGAAAACTAAACAGACAGAACATAACAACTAGCTAGACTAATTGTAAAGAAGTACACAATTGAGTATAGAAGGATTAGCTCCACGATGAGAAGTATATATTAACTCAGCAAGACTAATAAGGAATTTTTAGAAAAATATTATTCCATTGCATTCACACATTAAGTTAATATATACTTTTTATCATGGAGCTAATCCTTCTATACTCAATTGTGTACTTCTTTACAATTAGTCTAGCTAGTTGTTATATCCTACATGGAGCGTCCTCTTCATACGGTCACCGCACTGAAGTTGAATGCAAGGTAGCTGTTTCAAAATGGTGTACCTTACATTCATATTGGCTGATTTTATTCTTCAAATTGAAATTAGCCAATAGGATGAGAGCTACTGAAATCCTATTGGTTGTTGAAATCAGCCAATTTTTTGTTTTTATTTTGGGGGGGCTTTTTATTTTTATAGGGCTATTAGATTAGGTGTAATTGTTTTTATTTTTGATAATTTTGTTTATTATTTTTGTAAGCTTGGTAGTTTTATTTTTCGTAATTTAGTGTTTATTATTTTTTGTAATTTTAGATTTTTTAATTTTTTTCGTAGTGTTAGGTTTTTTAAAATTTGTAATTTAGATTTTTTAATTGGTAGTATTTTTTTATTTTATTAGAATAGTAATGTTAGGTTCATTTATAGTTTAATGTTAGGTTTATTTTTATTTCACATGTACGTTTTTATTTATTTTAAGATTGTTATATTTTAATTTAAAATTAGGAGGTGTTAAGTTTAGGGGTTATTAGTTTAAATTAGTGTTTTGCGATGTGGGGGGCCAGCGGTTTAGGGGTTAAGAGGTCTATTTAGTGGCGGCGATGTGGGAGGCCGGAGGTTTAGGGGTTAATAGGTTTATTTAGTAGCGGTGATGTGGGAGGCCAGAGGTTTAGGGGCTAATAACTTTATTATAGTGGCGGCGATGTCGGGGAGCGGCGGATTAGGGGTTAATAGCTTTATTATAGTGTCGGCGATGTTGGGGAGCGGCGGATTAGAGGTTATTAGGTTTATTTAATAGTCGCAATGTGGGTGGGTGGCAGATTAAGGGTTAATACGTTTTAAATAGTGTTTGCGATGCGGGAGAGTGGCGGTTTAGGGGCCGATAGGTAGTTTATGGGTGTTAGTGTACTTTGTAACAGTTTAGTTATGAGTTTTGTGAAACATTTTTGTTGCGCAAAACTCATAACTACTGCTCTCAGATGGCGGTATGGATCGGGACGGTATAGGCTGTAACGCAAGCATTTTAGCCTCAACGCACAACCTGTAATACCAGTGCTATGAAAATCCCACGCAAAAACGTAAATTTTTTTGAGTGCGGAATGGACGTTGCGTTACAGGATAAAATGCTTGCGGTATAGCAATACCGACACAACTCGTATATATATATGCGTTACTGGCCATTATGCTGGAATTGCCATTTTTTTCAGCATTAAAAGCCGTAACGCAAAACTCGTAATCTACCTGTTTATTAGTTATATTGCATTGTGGGGATGGTAGTTTAGGGGTTAATCACTTTTATTATTAGTTGCGATGTGGGTGGATGGTGGATTAGTGGTTTTGACGTGTCAGGTTTATTTTTGGGAGGCGGGTTAGACTCTTACGGGCGATTTAAACTTTTTTTTGTTTTTTACTTAGGCACCGGCAGAGCATATGCTGCCGTAAGTCACTGGCGACTCCAGAAATGTCTATTTACGCACATTTCTGAACATCGTCAGTTTATCCGACTTATGGCAGTATATGATCTGCCACCGCTGTATATGTGATTAACCTGATGTGAGAGGTGAATTTACAGGCGGCTTGGGTTTCAGCTATTGCGCTGAAGCCTACACTGTATATGTAATCTCGCCCCTTGTGCGTGAAGCTGACATCCTTGGGAAGAGTACATTTTTTTGTCTCTTTCATAGGCTAAGTGAATAAACACCTAGAAAGATGGAGCACTGGTAAAATATAATGTGAAAATAAAATAAGAAAATAAACAAATATTATAAATGAAAACAAATGTGATTTAAATGCACATAATTACATAATTACAGTTGTTAAAATAATGAAATAGTTCATAAGTAGAGTCCATGAGGCCCATTTATCAATCTCCGAATGGAGTTATGGAATGCAAGTTATGGAACAACGGTCTAAAGACCGCTGCTCCATAACCCTGTCCGCCTGCTCTGAGCAGGAGGACAGAGATCACCACAATTCAACCCGATCGAGTACGATCGGCTTGATTGACACCTCCCTGCTGGCGGCCCATTGGCCGCGAGTCTGCAGGGGGCGGCATTGCACCAGCAGCTCACAAGAGCTGCTAGTTCAATGCTGAATACGGAGAGCGTATTGCGCTCCGCATTCAGCGATGTCTGTCGGACCTGATCCGCACTGTCGGATCAGGTCCGACAGACATTTGATAAATAGACCTCCATATAGTGATAATCAAAAATCTGTTGTGGAAATGTAATTCAAGGGGGAAAACCAATTGTGAAAATGATGTAAGGCAGCTCCACTTGTAGAGAACGATCTCAATTCACCTCATTGATCTAAAGAAAAAGGGGCTCCTCATAGTGAAATCCATATGCAATATGGTCAGAAGAAAGAATAAAACTCACAATTTGTGATGGCACTTGTGCAGTGCAAACAGGCAGGTTGACACTCGCGTAGTCAGCTAACTGGATACTTCTCCCGTATCAGGGTGGCTCCTGTCTCAGGTCCCTGGTCTGTCAGCATCCAAGTCGCAACACCGGCAAACAAAATATTACTACCATTTGTTACCTAGGCCTATATGTATAACATTTTTATATTCTTATAGACACTGCAGCCATACAGTGCACAAGACTCTAGCTCATTATCTTCTCATGCAAAGGAGCTATGTTTCAACAAAGGATATTAAGAAAAAGAGGTATCCACTTACTTGTATAGACCCAGGGTGCTCTGTTTTAATGCTTGAATTTGTTCCTTCAAAATAGTTATTTCTCAAAAATACACCTCTAATCTCAACTGTATTCTGCTAAACTGTATTAGTTCCTTTAAGATGAATTTGCTTTCAAGTCAAGTTGATTGACCTCTTCTGTTCACTGAAGCTTTAGTAAGATCTACATTTAATTATTTTATACATATGCATTTTGACCTTTTAATACCAAACAAAAGTGACATATGTCCAACTTAACAGTGTTTGATCCCAATTATTGTTTTATACTAAAACACATGCAGGGCGTAACTACAGGGGTACCAGGGTCTCCGCTACTGTCAGGCCCGCCCGCTGTTGCTCAAGCAGAATCAAATTTCAGAGAGCTTGTTTACCAGGCTGCAGTTTTTATAATAACCACTCGAGGCAGCTAACCTTGTGGTCACTGAAAAACAACAGGGAAAAAGAAAGTAAGTTCTAAACAGAAAGCAAGCAGTTTGCTGTGGTGTTTTTTTAGTTGTGTAGTGTTTGCTAGGATGTGCTTCAACTCCCTCTTGTTTATGTGTGTGTACATGGCTTTGTGTGTGCTTGTGTTTGTGTGTATGTGCATGTGTTTGTGTGTGTGCGTATATGTGTGTGTTTGTGTGTATGTGCATGTGTTTGTGTGTGTGCGTATATCTGTGTATATGTGTGTGCATGCTTGTGTTTGTGTGTATGTGCATGTGTTTGTGTGTGTGCCTATATCTGTGTATATGTATGTATATATGTGTGCATATGTTTGTGTGTGTGCCTATATCTGTGTATATGTATGTATATATGTATGCATATGTTTGTGTGTGTGCGTATATCTGTGTATATGTATGTATATATGTATGCATATGTTTGTGTGTGTGCGTATATCTGTGTATATGTATGTATATATGTATGCATATGTTTGTGTGTGTGCGTATATCTGTGTATATGTGTGTGCATGCTTGTGTTTGTGTGTATGTGCATGTGTTTGTGTGTGTGCCTATATCTGTGTATATGTATGTATATATGTATGCATATGTTTGTGTGTGTGCGTATATCTGTGTATATGTGTGTGCATGCTTGTGTTTGTGTGTATGTGCATGTGTTTGTGTGTGTGCCTATATCTGTGTATATGTATGTATATATGTATGCATATGTTTGTGTGTGTGCGTATATCTGTGTATATGTGTGTGCATGCTTGTGTTTGTGTGTATGTGCATGTGTTTGTGTGTGTGCCTATATCTGTGTATATGTATGTATATATGTATGCATATGTTTGTGTGTGTGCGTATATCTGTGTATATGTGTGTGCATGCTTGTGTTTGTGTGTATGTGCATGTGTTTGTGTGTGTGCCTATATCTGTGTATATGTATGTATATATGTATGCATATGTTTGTGTGTGTGCCTATATCTGTGTATATGTATGTATATATGTGTGCATATGTTTGTGGGTGCATGTATGTGTGTGCATATAAGTGTGCATGTTTTTGTGTGTGTATTTATTTGTATGAGTGCACGTGTCTGTATGTGCATATATGTGTATGTATGCGTACATGTGTTTGTGTGCATATGTATGTGCATGTGTTTGAGTGTGTGTGTATATCTGTGTATATGTGTGTATGTGTATATGTGTGCATTTGTTGTATGTGTGTGCATGTTTTTGTGTGTGTATGTATTTGTATGAGTCAGGGGCGTATTTAGGTTTTGTGCTGCCCTAGGCACTCAAAATTCTGCTGCCCACCCCCACCCCCCACCCCACCCCAAGTTTAAGGCCTTTTTTTAGATATAATATTTTTGGGGCAGGGTGTAAAAAATTAAAAAAATTATGTATTTTTAAGTAGATGTTCACCAGGGCTTGCATTCACTCTGGTCTCTCTCTCACACACACATATATATATATATATATATATATATATATATATATATATATATATATATATATATATTAAGACATTATTTTGCAAGTCAGATGATTAAAGTGTTTATATCAGAAAAAAATATCCTTCACTGTA
The DNA here is from genome assembly GCF_027579735.1 of Bombina bombina. Lineage (NCBI taxonomy): Eukaryota > Metazoa > Chordata > Amphibia > Anura > Bombinatoridae > Bombina > Bombina bombina. Next base: position 336,422,020 of record NC_069506.1, on the reverse strand, counting down.
TGATAGTTTGTCAGTATTTAGTTGTTTAACCTTAAACATCTTCTTTGGTGATTGACAGTTATTTAAGCAAAATATCTGCTTGGATAAATATGTAATGAATATACAAACTGGCCTTTAAAAGTACTTACAAAATACAACAGTAGTTATGATAGTAATTGTATCCTAGGGGATAAAGTCACATGATACAATCATAATAAAGTGTATACTTGCATTGTTTCTGAATTTATTAAATGCATACAACATATTTTCAGTTGTGTTTTAAGTCACATAGTTGTATAGATTCAGCAATAAATACTTATTCTTTGCATGTATGACAGATAGACAAACAGTAAATGTACAAGTATTTAGTGACTAATCCGTTTAAGTATTGTAATGCCTAATGAAGATGTATTGAAGGGAGAAAGGCTTATGCTGTTTCACAGTGGTCACAGTGTAGTGCACACTGCACTGTGTAGTCTGTGTGAGTCTCAATCACGCGGTGGAGCCAGGAAGAATACCGCATTCCCTTTCAGTCCAGGCCAGGCTGCGCAAGTGAGCTCCGCCTCCACTGTCACCACGTCATGCGCACCCACATTCAATCCCATAGGATAGCATTAGCCGGGTCAGCCATTTAAGTAATTAGTAATTGGTTGATTTAGCCACCCGGCCCTGAGTTCAGTAGAGTGGCCCTAGGGACTCAAAATTCTGCTGCCCCTTAAAAATCTGCTGCCCTAGGCACCGGCCTTGTTGGCCTATGCCTTAATACGCCCCTGGTATGAGTGCACATGTCTGTATGTGCATATATGTGTTTGTGTGCATATGTGTGTGTTTGTGTGTATGTGCATGTGTTTGTGTGTGTGCGTATATCTGTGTATATGTGTGTGTGTGTGTGTATATGTGTTTATATGTTTATGGGTGCATGTATGTGTGTGCATATACGTGTGCATCTGTTTGTGTGTGTATGTGTTTGTATGTGTGCATGTGTTTGTGTGTTAATGTGTTTATGTGTTTGTGTGTTTATGTGTTTGTATGTGTGCATGTGTTTGTGTGTATATGTGTGTGCTTGTGTTTGTATGTGTGCATATGTTTCTGTGTTTGAAAGTGCATATATGTGTATGTATGTATGTATGTATGTATATATATATATATATATATATACCATATTGTCCCGAGTATAGGCCGCACTTTTTCCCCTAATTTAATGCTTTACATTAGGGGTGCGGCCTATAATCAGGTATTTTATCATTTTTTTTTTGGCTTCCTATTGGGGCAGCTCAGCCGGGAAAGGTCTTCACACATTGGCTCCTGAGTCCTGACTGCTCGTGTGATCGGCACGTGAAGTCAGCAACAGTGAGGGAATCTGTCAGTCACAGAGAGCGGCGCCGGCTAGTGCTGATTCCAACTGTTAAGGGAAGGCAGAGCCACCTGGAGCTGCAGAGAGTACAAGGCAGTGATGCTGGTGAAAATACTGTAGTTGCTGGGTGACCCTACTCCCTGAAGCGCAACGTAACGGTAATGTACCGGTATCATGTAGCATCTAGCACATAAGTGTGGGCAGTAACCAGCGGACATCCACTTGTGATTAAACCGCCCTATTGGTAAAGCAGTGACTTAGCTATAGCATATTTATTTACTCCACTGCTGTTAACACTAACCGGACTGTCCCAGCCCCTTTACTGCTATTAACCCAACCTTTTCCACCAGCAAAAAAATCTGACCCATTCCACCTTTACTCCTTTAACTTCAGTTGCAAGCTCTCATTCTTGCTTAACTCCCTAAATCTAAACACCCATGATACCTACCCCCAACTGCAAAACCTCTTTCTAAACAAATCCCCCATTGCTTAACCTCTACAGATTCCCCATCATAAAAACCACAAAATAAAGCAAGCTCCCCCTCCCCTAAGTTTTCCTCATCTGTATCCCAATTTTTCTGCAATGTCCTCAGATAATTACTGTTATCATAAAAATTGCCTTGTTCACTTAGTATTCTTTGTTGAAAAAAGCTAAAAAGCTAAACCTAGGTAGGCTCATATGCTAGTTTAATGGCACAAAAAAATAAATTTTCTTTAAAATAGCACCAAACTTTAAGGGTGCGGCTTATAACCGGGTGCGGCCTATACTCGGAACAATACGGTATATGTATATATATATATATATATATATATATATATATATATATAATGCACTATATTTATTAGGGAGAAGGTACCAAAAATCTACTTGACAATTTATTATTTATTATTTGGGTGCAGACCCTGTAACACACATGAATTTACTTCAAGTACTTAGAGAGAAATATTGAAGAGGACACAGTAGTGTTCTCTCCAAAAAAGGCAGGGATTTCAGCACTCCATAAAATTATAAAATAATTAAGTCATTGACACATTTTTGAACATAGAGTGTAAAATGTGAAGCATGTAATTATTTGCTTTTTATTTACCACATTGTTATATATATATATATAAGTGACTGGCATAGATCCTCTGGCTATTCTCAAGGTAACAAGTTTCCAATTTCGATTGGGTTATCCCCTGAGTGAGGTGTTGCCATTATTACTTTTGCACTTTGAGTTATTTTGCATGGATCCCCAGGATACTATTTGCATCGTGTTTTACTCACAGTGAGCTGGCCAGCTTTAACTATGCATTTAATGTACATATTGTATATTGAAATGTATGCTTTTTTGTGTTTTGTTTTTTGTTTGCACTAATATTACATTTTATTAATACTCAAGTTTGTGTGGTTTTCGTTTAGGGGACCCAGAAGTTGTTTGGTTACGCAGAAGCTTTGAACACCTGCTCATAATAAATTTAATAAAATTTCTTCAAATGTGTCAATGACTTAATTATTTTATAATTTTATGGAGTGCTGAAATCCCTGCCTTTTTGGAGAGAACACTACTGTGTCCTCTTCAATATTTCTCTCTAAGTACTTGAAGTAAATTTATATATACTCCTGGAAAAACGGATGCACTCTCAGGTCTTTTTTAGTGAAGAAAAAATCTTTAATGAAACGTTTTCAGGGACTTCCTCCCCGTCATCAGCATAAACTTTGTGTCAAACAAGCAAACATATATATCAAAACATGTGATTGAACAATATCAAATACCTGTGTTGAAATCAGTGAGCTGGCGCCTAAACAGTGAATTTGGAACGCATCTCCTACTAAGTGCTAATAGCACACACTTATTGTGGACATTTGATCAAGTCCTCAAGACTATTGGGTATACATGAAGTGTACACCATAGAAATAGGAATTATCGCTAGGTCTTTTTTCTTAATTTTAATTTTAACTTTATTGTTTATTCATTTTTTTCCTTTATGTCCCTTTTATTTTTTTTATATTCATTGTTATTTTTATGTTTATTTTTATGGTGCTTGGGTGCTACTTGTAATAGATGTAGGCATAGTTGGTGAAATATCCACATATATAGTTGCAAAAATATTAATGCTATTTACTATTAGAGGAAGTAGGTCTAATTCTGCAATTGAGGATAGACACCCTCCAAAGAATAGTCCTAAGAGCGTATATGCTAACACAGACCCTATCCACATATTAGAGCGCCAAGTAGATCCGGCAGCAACCGGTTACCATACCAACTGTGAAAACAAAACAGACGCTCAGCGCGACAGCAAATATTACAAGCAACTTAGGTCTAAGTATTTGCAGATAGAGACATGCAAGTAGCATACAAACGGTCAAAAAGTATTTTACATTTGATCTGTCATAATAATAGAGGGACAAAAAATATTATTAAGTGCATTGTTAGACATCACAGTTAAGCACACTAACACAATAACCAAGAATGGTACACTTAAGTTTTATTGACAATATGTGTTGCACACAAGTTTCAGTTTAAATAGATTGAAGTACATTTCTATTTGTATTTTTATTATCTTAGTTATTGAAAGCAATTGCCGGAAATACAGGAAGTTTAGTCAGTTCCGGTATGCACACAGTGGAACGCAGGAGATGCGTTCCAAATGCACTGTTTAGGCGCCAGCTCACTGATTTCAACACAGGTATTTGATATTGTTCAATCACATGTTTTGATATATATGTTTGCTTGTTTGACACAAAGTTTATGCTGATGATGGGGAGGAAGTCCCTGAAAACGTTTCATTAAAGATTTTTTCTTCACTAAAAAAGACCTGAGAGTGCATCCGTTTTTCCAGGAGTATCCATTGCATGTTTGCACCCAGGCAGATATCCTAAGGAGGGTAACACTGTACTGTGAACGGTATTTTATATATATATATATATATATATATATATATAGACTAAAACTTCGGACGTAGAAAGCACCATACGCTGCTTGTGAGATCTACCCCATAATGTTTTCCCAACACTTCAGTGAGGAATTGGTGTAATATGTTGCAGAGAATACAGAGGTAAAGATTCAATAAAGCTTCATCTGTGAGTTGCTACAGGGTCTGATGATCAAACACTCACTCACTCACTCACTCACTCACATGTTTTGGAATTTTTGAGCATTACATTGTAATATAGATGTCTCCTTCACACCCAGAGCCCTGCATAGTGAGATAAACAGCTCTCAAGGCAAAAATTAGTTTTTCTAAAATTCTTTGAGGAACTTCACAGAACTGACAAGAGATTTTAGATCTCACCATATCTGAGACCTTTCGATCAACGGGTCCACAATAAGATCAACTGTGTTTTTGAGGGCCCTTACGAAATTCAACAAGTTTTTCTGTTCAATAGAACAATTGTTTAATAAAACAGAGGCAAATCAATAAATGTGCAATATTAATTTATTTGATTATTTCATATTTGGAGGAGGATTATTTAAACATTTTATTTAATCTTTACTGTATGTTTTTAGATGGATTACTCAGTGTCAGTGTGTGGTCTGAGCACGATGTTCCTTCCTTGTGTGTCTAGCAGAGCTTAGCGTAATCTGTAGATCTGACAAATCTTACCACTTGCAGACACAACAAGAGAATAAAAGTTAAACATATCTTAAACTGCATTATTTTGTAACAGAAACATTCAAACAGATTCAAACACTACCATGTTAAAACCAAGGGGGAATGAAGTACTCAATTAAACAGGCATGGAGGTCAAAATAAGACTTTCAAGATTTAGATAGTATATAATTTAAAACATTTGTTTGAGTTACTTCTACTATCAAATGTATTTATTTCTCTTGGTTATTCTTTGTTAAAATATAGTTCCCTTTCATGACAACATACCAAGGTAGGCTCAGGTGCATAGAGCCATATGTATAGACCTATAATGCTCACATGCACACTCCAGTATGCTCTCAAGGAAAGGAGCTAACTTTTAACAAAAGAGAACAAGAGAAAGATGTAGATTTAATAATAGAAGTAAACTGGAATTTTTGTTAATTTTTATACGCTCTGAATCATGAACATTTATTTCTACTTCAATATTCCTTTTAAACTATAAGCCAGACAAACTGTTTTGACTCTTTGGGGCTTATCAGTATATAGTATGTTGTTTGACCCAAGCTATGAATTTGATTCCAAAGCTTTATAGTTACATGGTCAAAGAAAGTTATTATTATCAGTTATTTGTAGAGCGCCAACAGATTCTGCAGCACAATTAACATAGGCAGTATTCAAGGTAGCAATTATAGAGATCAAATGGGTAGAGGGCCCTGCCTAGAGTCGCACTGTTGCAGTCAGCTCTTATGAAGGTGATCTGCAAGCAGTTGGGCTATTAGGCTTACATTCTAAAGGGTTCATGGCAGATAGCAATGGAGGAGAGGAACTAGTATTAGGAAAGGTTAGTGTAGGTTGTATGCATTCCTGAACAGAAGAGTCTTTAGGGAGTGCTTGAAGCTTTCAAAACTAAGGGAGAGTCTTGTGGAGCGAGGCAGAGCATTCCACAAGATGGGAGCCAGTCTGGAGAGGTCCTGTAAATGGAATGTGAAGAGGTAACAAGAGAGAAGTAGATTGTGAGCAGAACAAAGGGGATGGGAGGGAGAGTATCTGAAGACAAGGTCTGAGATATAGAGGGGAACAGTGCAGTTGAGGGCTTTGTATGTCAGAGTCAGAATTTTGTGTTTAATCCAGGAGGCAAGAGAAAGCCAGTGGAGGGATTGCCAGAGAGATGCAGCAGATGAAGATAGACTTGTAAGGAAAATGAGCCTGGCAGAGGCATTCATTATGGATTGTAATGGAGCTAGACAGCAGCTAGGGAGACCAGAGAGGACGGAGTTGCAGTAGTCAAGACGGGAAAGGATGAGAGAGTGGATTAAGATCTAAATTGTGTCTTGTGTAAAGAAATGTCTAATTCTAGAGGTGTTTTTAAGGTGGAAGCGTCAGGATTTAGTCAAGGCCTGAATGTGAGCAGTAAAAGAAAGATCTGAGTCAAGTGTGACCCCAAGACATCGGGCATGCGGGGTAGGGGTAATGATGGAGTTGTCGACAGTTATAGAGAGATGGGGGTGGAGATTTTAGAAGAAGGGGGAAAATAAGGAGCTCAGTTTTGGAGAGATTTAGCTTAAGGTAATGAGAGGACATCAATGAAAAGATGTGAGAAAGACAGTTAGTGACACGGGTTAGCAAGGAAGGACATAGGTCTGGAGCAGAGATATAGAATATTTATATCAAATTTAGGATCTAGGGACTTTTAGTTGATAATGGAAACAGCATCTTGCAACTGGTTTTGGAAATTGGAACCAGGATCATATGATTGTTAATGGAAATGGTAACTGGTATCAGAGGATCTAGGAACTGCTAGTGGTAATGGGAACCAGCATTAGATGATCGAAGGAAACAGCTACTTCCATCATTGAGAAAATGAGCTACATATTAGTGTAATTAGTTGTGTTTGCAAGCTACAAGGAGGTAAGTGGTACTATAATCACATAGTTCCTGCATTGTCTTTTCCTTTCTGTCAGATAATTTCATGTACTCAATAATGTAACCCTCCCCATGAAGAGCTGCTTTTAGCAACTTCTCTGTCATGCACAGGCAGGAGAATTTGACATTTCCCACCATGTAATAATTAGTGTTTAAGACCCCACAAAGCACTAGATAACCCCCTGGTTTTAGCAAAGTGCTGATATTTCTTAGGGCAACACAAAAGGCTTCTTGATCCTTGCAAGCTCCCTCCAAGCACTCAGAGCTGAGCAAACAATCTGCTGGAGGCAAAATTACTGGTTCTACAGGATTGTTCTTCATGACGTCACATTTCAGGACTTGTTTTATACATTTCCTTATTTTTTCTTGTTTCTCCATCCACTTTTCCCTAAAAATAACACACAAAATATGAGGTTATGGTTTAGCTGTAATATTAAATTGTAAAATATTACACTTGCTTCCCTTGTCCTAAAACTGTCTATAATTTCTTTGTAGAGAATGATCTATTATTCACACATACAGTAAGTTTAGTCAGTATTCTTTTGCAAAATGGAGATATGAACTGGCATCACAAGTAATTTTGATGCTATTTTCTATTACTTACACAACACTCTGACAAGGGAAACAATAAAAGGAAGAACTAAGAAAAAAATAACCAAAAGTAATGAAAGAAAAGAAAAAAAAACAATAATTACAGTTTACTAGAGGAAGATAATCTTAGTAAAATATTTTTTCAGTGACTGGGCATAGATTAGGGAACTGGTTGTGTAGATGTTTAAAATAATATTATTGTCTAGCGTTAATCAGAAAGGTAACAATAAACTTCCGCTATATACCCCCTAAACAAAACAACACTCATTGTTTACGCCCTGTGAGATTAATCCCCTAAATGCCCTAAACCCATCACAAAAAATCCCAATCCCTAAACTTCAAGAGTGCCAGTACCACTCACACTATTATCTCCTTTACTGCCAGAACCTTCTAATTGCTAATAACTCCATATATATAGATTACATTCATTTTAATGAAAATTTGGATTAAACCAAATAGTGTGGGGAACAAATATTTGGGGAAACAAATTTCCTAAAATATTAAGAGTGAAAATTTTGTCAGAAATTAAATTTTCTTCCCTGCACATCTCTAATATACAGTATATGTGTATATATGTGTTTAGATTAAATATAAACACATATATACACATGTATACACATGTGTGTGTGTGTGTGTATATATATACAGTATATATATATATATATATATATATATATATATATATATACAGGCAAGTCCAGAACACAAACCTGGCTGAAGGGTCTATTGTGTCCAGAGAAAAGCAGGCAACACAGGAAACTTTGTAACAAGCCATTTAATCCACAAAGTGTAAAGGAATAGGGCCTTAACCCATAACTTTTCGGTTCTGAAACAAAACTTTCTCAAATGGAGCCCATGGAAGACATAAATAACTCCCAAACAAACCCACCTTATATACCCAGTGAAGTGTCAACATCAAAGTGAATAATTGCCCTGATTACCGTGTTCTCACTCTACATCAAACCTCCTGTCACACTACTGCAACTCCATGTGTGTCCACGCATATTGACATCATCATTCACAGTCGATAAAGGAGCAGGCCGTGAGTGTTGGCATAGCAAAGGTGAACAGCCGTTTGTAGCGAGGTGATGCAACGAGAGGGGAGACACAGACAATAGGGTAAAAGTGTATTTAAAAAAGATATACATCTAAAAGCAAGATATATATGGACATAATGTATATAAACTGAAAGCAATTGCTAGATTGCCTAAATACATGTTGCTCTACGCTAATGACAACCTCTATTAGGGTTGTCATTAGCGTAGAGCAAAGATAATCTTAAGAGGAAAGCTGGATCCCCAGGCATAGGATGTTAAGACAAGAGGGCACCTATTCCAGTCTCAGACGCATCAACCTCAAGAATGAAAGGCAGGACAGGATTAGGATGAGCCAGAACTGGAGCGGCAGCAAAGGTAATCTGAAGACTCTCAAAAGCCTTATTGGCAGTAGGTGACCAATGGAGTGGATCATTCTCCTTACGGGTCATGTCAGTTATAGGTTTGACCAAGGAAGAAAAGTTTTTAATAAACTTTCTATAGTAATTGGCAAAGCCCAAAAAACATTGAATAGAGCAAAGACAAACTGGGCGAGTCTACTGCAGGACTGCAGACAACTTGTCAGGATCCATGGAGAACCCTGCAACGGAGATTACATAACCTAGGAAGCTTACTTGAGTCTGATGGAACTCACATTTCTCGAGTTTACAAAACAGGCTGTTCTCACGTAGTCTCTGAAGAACCCGTGTAACATCAGAACGATGAGCCTCAAGTATGGGTGAGTGTATGAGGATGTCGTCTAAGTACACCACAACACACTGTTGCAACATATCTCGTAGGACATCATTAATAAATTTCTGGAAAACAGCTGTAGCATTACATAGGCCAAAGGGCATTACAAGATATTCATAATGCCTACTCCTGGTGTTAAATTCTGTTTTCCATTCGTGGCACTTCTTAATCCTAACGAGATTGTAATCTCCTCTCAAATCAAGTTTAGAAAAGACTGTAGCTCCCTTGAGGCAGTCAAAGAGTTTCGTAATGAGAGGAATAGGATAAGCATTCTTAATGGTAAGACAATTAAGACCCCTATTATCGATACATGGTCTTCACGAAGAAGAACCAGCCCCTGCAGGAGAGCAGGATTTGCTGCTGATCCCCCGTGACAGAGCATCTGTTGCTTTTTTAGTTAAGTCTAAACTTTTTTGTATGTCAGAATAAAGAATATCACCTACACCTCTCATACCCACCTATCAAGTGTCTGTGCTTGTGTATCAGTAGCTGCTTGATATACTAAGATTCCATATATGCTAGACAAAGAGAAGTTCCCTAGGGTGAAGGCTGTCTGTGGTACAGCAAATATCGAAGTGTCCCAAAAATTTGGGTTCTTTTGTTTAATAGTATCTACGTAATGATGTACTTGCAAATATGCATAGAACTGTTTGGAATAGAATACTTGGTACTCAATTCATGAAAAGTTTTGACTGTGTGCGACAGAGAGTCCAGGAGGTCTCCGACCATTCTGATCTCTTTTTCCCTCCACTGTTGAAATGGCAAGGTACCAATACCCGTAGGAAAGTCTAAATGACTCACCAGGGGGAGCTTTTTGGGGGAGGGTTGACGTGAGCCCAAAAATGTATGAGCCAGATGCCACACATCCAGCGGGCCTTTGTAAAGAACAGAAGACCTAATGTGAGAAGCCGCCTCATTCGGCTTACGATAAGGCAGATATGATAAATCTACTGGTTTTAAGACTGCATTTTCCAAGTCTATGTCACAAAAGTGCGAGATTCCCAATTGCCAGTAGGTTTGGAAGACCCAAACCGCCATTCCAGTACGGTTGTTGCAGTGACTTAGCTGCTATGTGAGGCTTTCCTCCATGCCATATCAAACCTCTTAATGGCCGAATTCAAAGTTATCATATCTTTTTATTTATCAAGAATGGTAGCATGAGCATTGGATATAGTATGCGTGGTAGGGTTACCGTTTTATAAGACTGATCCGTCCCATAAGGGATAATGGTAAAGTGCCCCATTATTGAAGCTGGTTACAAAGCGTCAGACATTGTTTTGAGATATTGGAATTATAAAGGCCATGATGGTTTCTATGTAATTGTATACCGAGATATGTGCCCAGCTACTGTGAAAAGATAATTTTCATGACTATCAGTGTGGTTGTTTTACCACAGGATCTCTGATTTTGTTGTATTGACCTTGTAATCAGAAAAGGTGCCAAAGTCGTCAATAGTTTTTAGAATATTAGGAATGTGTCTAGCAGGATCCTCCACAAACAACAACAAATCATTGGCATAAAGGGTAAATTTTTGAGGTTTGCTGTGCACCATGATTCCTGGGAAAACTTGCTGCAGCTTGATGGCTAGTGACTTTAAGGCCAAATCAAATAGCAGCAGGGAAAAGGTGCACCCCTGCCTCGTTCCCCGCTGTAAAGTAATATCAGATGAGAAAATACCATTAGTAAGGATAAGGGCTATCGGTTTTGAATATATATTTTGAATAACTTGCACAAAAGGACCACTGATATAAAAGTAACCCATAGTATCAATTAGGTGGTCCCACTCCACACGACCGAAGGCCTTCTCTGCATTCAAAGATAACAAGTAATTTCTATGATGTCCCTCTCCTCTTTTCTAGCAATAATCAATAACTTGCAGTACTCTTCTCGGGTTAACTGCTGATGACCTTTTATAGACGAAACACGTCTGATCTGTGTGAATCTCTTTTTAAGTTCATTACTCTGTTCAAGAAAATCATTATTTTCTGAACATAGACGTATAGTTCGAATGAACTGACTCTTCAAAATTCCTTTATATGCATGTTCAGGATGAGCACTTTTGGCGTGTAGGATAGAATTACCTGCAATCTTTTTTTGATACAAGTTTGTTTTGATCTTACCAGTCTTTGCAGACCCTGAGAGTTCAATATCCAAGAAAAACATTCTTTCCTTATTCCATTCGTGGGTGAACTTAACATCTGTATCTTTTGCATTTAAGTACCGAACAAACTATTCGGCTTCTTGTTCACCAAATCTCCAGACTATAAGCAAATCGTCTATGTAGCGTTTGTATAGAATAATGCCCTCCCGAAAGGGGTTGGCATCAGAGTACACAAACTTGCATTCTAGCCAACCCATAAACATGTTTGCATATGATGGGGCAAATTTTGCCCCCATCGCAGTGCCTCCTAACTGCAGGTAAAAAAAAACCTCGAACATAAAGAAATGATGTTCTAGGAGAAATTTTGTGACACGCAAAAATTATGTTTTTTTCCACATTTCCCATGTCTCTGTCCAGATTGAAAAATAACCAATGGCCTGAAGTCCCTTGTCTTGTGGGATGCTAGAATACAATGATATAACATCAATTGTCAGCCAGCTATATCAATCCAGCCACTGGAAATCCCTGAGCATGGACAGGACATGGGTAGTATCTCTTAGGTAACTGTGAAGTGATTTTACTGTTCTCTGTAGAATTGAATCCAACCATTCAGACAAGGGACTGAACAGTGACCCTATACACGAGACAATGGGGCGACCCCTCACGTTGTCCAAAGACTTATGTACTTTTGGCAGATGATGGAATATGGGGACCACTGGATTTTCGACCAACAATAATTTGGAGATATTCCAATCCAGGATCCCCAAACTTACTCCATCATCCACCAAAAATCTAAGATCTCGCTGAAATGAAGAACTAGGATTTCTTTGTAAGACACAATAAGTGAGTAAGTCGCCCAACTACCTCCGCTATATAGGTGTCGCGATTCATAACCACTATACTTCCTCCCTTATCTGACTGGCGAATAACTAATTGGTCATTATTACTCAGTTGTTTAATAGCCAGATTCTCTTTAAATGTTAAATTAGTCTTGGGAGGTGTAGTTTTATAATGTAGAGTTGTTAAGTCCTCAACTACTCTTTTGTGATAAAGCTCGAGGGCATTCACCCTGCTTTGTATGGGATAGAAATTGGAGTCTTGTTTAAACTTGGGGTAGACTCTATTTTGAGTATGTTCCCCCTGAAATTGTGACTCTCTTTCCAATTCCTCTAACATAGCTATATCACATGTTTCTTGGAAAGAGTGTTCATGTTATCTTACTAAGTGCTGATTCTGTGTTTAAATTGTATCAATGTTCTCATCAGAGAAATGTTTTCTTAGAGTCAGTTTCCTTATGAACTTGTTAACATCCAAAATAGTATTGAAGAGATTAAAGCTACGTGTAGGGCAAAAACCCAGCCCGTAGCTTAAAACTCTTTCCTCTGTGTCAGTCAATACGTGATCAGTAAGATGGATTACATTGGTTTTTACACCTAATTCTCTGTTTTTTCCCTCAGCTCATATCTGTGGTTTACCTTTGTTTTGGGCTGTGTGCCTCCCCCTTCTGTTTGTTTCAGTACCGACCGAAAAACCTGAGTCTTAACAGTCTGTTGTTTACTGATATCAATAGAGGGCAGTGACTTTGTTTTTTCTACTTGAGATTTATTGGTCACTGATTGTTCTTTTGGCCTGGCTCCCAAATCAACTAAATGTGTATTGCTCATAATGGTATCAGCTGAGTTAGAAGTGGTGGATATAAGTGTAATATTCTGTTCAGTAGTTAAAGAGCATGCTTCATCACCTGATGAAGAGAGATTTTGAGAGGAAGATTCCTCATCGGTAACCTCTGGATCAGAAAATTACATTTTCTTTTGGTAATGTCCCTTTGTGTTTCTACGTCTCCTGTGTGGTTTCCCCTTACTGCTGATACCTGTAGATTCATCAGATGTGTAGTTGATTTCAGAGCTAATATTATGGTTGTTATTAGTGTTGTTTTTATTTGATTGTTTTGACCAGTTTTTTTGTTGTCTTGGCTTCTGCCAAAGAAATACCTTATCAGTACTATAATCCTTCTGATCTCTTAAAAAATTGACATGTTTAGTTTGTATAATCTGTTTTTTGGATGATTCCACAATGCCCTGTAACATTTTGTCATAGTCAATATACTCAAATTTACTTAAATTCTGAGGCCTCTTGTAAGCAGGTTTTGTTAACTATTGAAAGTATGGGATGCCAGCGCTACATTGTCTCACTATATCCAAATGTTTTTTGTTTTTTTTATTTAAATAGTTTTTTACTGAATTTTTCAAAGAGTAACAAAACATGGGTAACATCACCACATAACATTTGTGGATTGTAGTCATAATAAAGCATAAATACAAATACAAATTACTGTCGTTGGTATGGTAAATTGAAAGCATTATACGCAGCATAGCCATGTGACCGTGAGGGAATAAGGGGTATTTCTAGAAGGAGGGAAAATAGAAGAGAAGAGAGGTCAGAGAGGGGTAGGAGGGGAAGGAGTAGGAAATGAGACGAACGTGTTGTGTCATAGGTACTTTTCAGATTGTCTCATTGTTTGTTTTCTGGTCCCATATAAATATAATGGGGCCTAGTTATCAAGCCGTCAACCTCAAATACTCTGGAATTCCGCAGCATATTTGTGGCGAGGCTGATTCGCCTAAGTTATCAAGCACTAGATACCGGCAAAAGTAGAATTTTGTGACGTAAGCTTCGATCCACCGGACTCAGTCCAACACAGATCGATTCTTACTTCACTCCAGATGTTCCGCACACAAGTGCGGCACAATCTGACTACTTTTGCTAGTTATCAAAAAACTAGCAGGTACGCTGGCACTTTTCCGGCCCAGCGTACCTGTTTTTCAAACCGCCGCCCTGGAGGCGGCGGATCCCATAGGAATCAATGGGAGTCTGACCATAGCGAAAGTTCATGTTCGCTGCTGCCTGACATCCCATTGATTCCTATGGGAAATGTCTGCACCTAACATGTACCCTGAGTCTAAACACCCCTAATCTGTCCCCCCCTACACCGCCGCAACTAAATAAATGTATTACCCCCTAAACCACCGCTCCCGGAGCCCACGGCAAGCTATACTAAATATGTTAACCCCTTAACCGCCGCTCCCGGTCCCCGCCACAAATATAATATATGTATTAACCCCTAAACCGCCGCTCCCGGACCCCGCCGCCACTATAATATATGTATTAACCCCTAAACTGCCGCTCCCGGACCCCACCGCCACCTACATTATACCTATTAACCCCTATCCTTCCCCCCCTATACCGTCGCCACCTATAATAAAGTTATTAACCCCTATCCTGCGGATCCCGGACCTCGCCACGACTAAATAAATAGTTTAACCCCTAAACCGCCGCTCCCGGACCCCGCAACAACTAAATAAATAGTTTAACCCCTAAACCGCCGCTCCCGGACCCCGCCGCAAACCTATATTAAACTTATTAACCCCTAATCTGCCCCCCTACAGCGCCGTCACCTATAATAAATGTATTAACCCCCTATCCTGCCCCCCCCTACACCGCCGCCACTGTAATAAAATTATTAACCCCTAAACCTAAGTCTAACACTGTGAGGATTTATTATATAATTATTATGAACCCAGTTGTATCTACTCCACTCAGTCTCACACCAAACCTAGGTACCTTGATAAACTAGGAACCTTATTATGCTCATTGACTGAGGGTGACCTGTTTAGGTCAAAAGTAAATAACAACTATCTTTAGTTGTTGGAGATTTGCACAACAATGTGAGTGTGCTAATACTCTCCTAAGTACTATAATAGCATTTGCTAAACAATAAATAATCTCTTTGGATATAGAATAAAATATAACTTTATGTAATTGAAGCTCAGTTAGTATCTCTTTAAATAGATCGTAGCTTATCACTCAGGTACGATGCTTTAATGTTCAGGTTAGTAAAGTTCATATGCAACCTTATTTATGAATGCAGCAGAATTGCTATGGCAGTGTATTGTATGCAGAAATAACCAGGATATATGCAGAGGATGTTAAACATGCACACTTTCCATTAGTAACGTATATGTATAAGCTTGATTAGTTAGTATATACAGTCTTAGGAACATATGATATTAGCGTAACTTCAGCAATAACTTTATGTTTAGTACGATACCCAACACTTCATGACCAGCGTGAACTTGTGAAGACTATGCTTGATAGCAATTCAGTTGTCCTGAGAAGCAGTGTAGAATCCGGCAACAGAGAGGAGCTGCGACACTGACTCCCGGAGTGCTGATGACGTCAGACGCCGAACTACTGCAGACACGCTGTATGTCAATTAGCGTTTCACAATGAAGTATGCTGTCCTGTGATTGAAGAGAACTTTGCAGATATAAAGTTAGAAAACAACTTGACGAAAATGGAGAGAGCTTCTTGAAAGTTGTGATCACTCCTCATGTGAATCAAATTACCAAGCATCGATGAATTAGAGAGGAGGGCTTATAAAGGCATAACGGTCATGTGATATTATGTTTAAAGGGACAGTGAAACGTGGAAAAGATGAAGTATAGAGATTGGGAATTACTGTGATATGACAGGACACCCCCCTTAACGATCTGCTCCGCAGATTAGGGTTTGGGACGGTCTGGATGTCTGCGATGAAACAGAGATACCAATCTAGGGGCTGATAAGTTAGTGGATGGTTCCCAAGAATCCTCTTCTGATGAATAATTTTTCCACCGAACTAAGTACTGTAGAGAATTCTTATAGAATCTAGAATCCAAAATGGAATCAACTTCATATGATACTTCATCCTCAATGAGTGTCGGAACTTGAGTTGTCAAGACTTGATCTCTGACTGGAACATAAGGTTTCAAAAGGGATACATGAAATGTTGGATGTATCTTAAAAGAACTTGGTAGTTGTAAAGTGACAGCATTAGCATTAACAATCCTAATAATTTTGTAAGGACCAATAAACAGAGAACCAAGCTTTTTACTGGGAATGTGAAGCTTCAAGTGTTTAGAAGACAACCAAACTAGATCTCCCACCTTATACTCAGGAGGTTTTGTTCTCCTTAAGTCATAATAACGTTTTTGCCTTTCTTGAGATTGTAGTAAAATCTGTTTTAGTTGAATGAATCCTTCAGCAATTGTATTCACAGTGTCATTTACCAAGGGACAAGAACTTTCTGATCTTTGAAGAAGATGATAAGAGGGATGAAACCCATAGTTAATGAAAAATGGAGTTGTATTGGTAGATGAATTAATGGTGTTATTATATGAGAATTCAGCAGTAGGAAGAAGAGAAGACCAGTTGTCTTGCTGAAATGTACAGTAGCATCTTAGATATTGCTCTAAACTCTGATTAGTCCTTTCGGTCTGACCGTTTGTTTGAGGATGGTAAGCTGAACTCAAACGGCGATCAATATGCAAACTAGAACAGAGTTGTGTCCAAAATCGAGAGGTAAATTGTGTACCCCTGTCAGTCGTAATAGACTTAGGTAACCCATGCAATCTGACAATATGTTTGATGAACAATTCTGCTGTTTCTGAAGCTGTTGGCAAAGTGTGAATAGGTATAAAATGTGCCATTTTTGAAAAGAGATCCACAACAACCAGGATGACTGTGTTGTTAGAAGAGGGAGGTAGATCGACAATGAAGTCTAGGGCAATATCTTGCCAAGGTCTGTCAGCGATTGGAAGAGATAGAAGTAAACCATAAGGGTGAATTCTTTGAGATTTACATTTGGTACATACAGCACACCCTTGTATGTACTGTTTTACAGACTGAATCATATGCGGCCACCAAAAATCCCTTTGAATTAAATGAAGAGTTTTCTTGAAACCAGGATGTCCTGAAAGTGGAATATCATGTGCCATAGCTAAAATGTCATTCCTAAGAGATTCTGGAACATACAGTGCATGACCATGGTAAAAAAATCCATCATTACCTTTATGAATCCTAGAATCATTAATCAATGGATCATTCTGTTGTTGTTCTTTGAGAATAGATGTTTTTCCCACTAAGAGGCCAATGAATTTTTCTGGTGGTATTATTGAGTTTAGTTCAGAACTCTCAGTTAATGGAGTTGAATATCTAGATAGAGCATCTGCCTTTGTATTTCTTACTCCTGGACGATAAGTGATTATAAAATCAAATCTAGTAAAGAATAAACTCCATCTGACTTGTCTGGAAGAAAGACTTTTGTTAGTTTTTAGATATTGTAGATTACGATGATCTGTAAATATGATGATTGGAAATCTTGCGCCTTCTAATAGATGTCTCCAAAATTCTAATGCAGCCTTGATGGCTAGAAGTTCTTTTTCCCCAATTGGGTAATTAATTTCGGCCGAATTCATAACCCGAGAATAATATGCAACAGGATGAAGCATGTTGGTAGAAGAATCTTTTTGAGACAGAATGGCTCCTATTGCAAATTCGGATGCATCTACTTCTAATGTATATTGTTTCGATGGATCTGGGAATTGTAGAATTGGAGCGGTAATGAAACTATGTTTGAGAGCGTTAAAAGACTCATCTGCCTGTTGGTTCCAGTGGTATTTGTTATTCTTTCGGGTGAGTAGTGTGAGAGGTTTTGCAATAGTAGAGAAACCTTTAATAAATTTTCTATAAAAATTTGAGAATCCTAGGAATCTCTGGAGCTCTTTCTTATTTTTTGGAATAGGCCAGTTAGTGATAGCTTGTACTTTGTTGTCCTCCATGGATATTCCTTTTGGTGAAATATGATACCCCAGGAAAGAAATAGTATCAGAATTGAATATACATTTTTCTGCCTTAACATATAAGTTGTTCTGTCTTAATCTTGAAAGAACTGTTCTGACATGTTGTATGTGATCCTCTTTGGAATTTGAATAAATGAGAATATCGTCCAAATAAATGACAATGTATGTGTCAAGTAAATCTTTGAAAACATCATTAATGAAAAACTGAAAAGTTGCAGGTGCATTGCACAAACCAAAAGGCATGACACAATACTCATAGAGACCATACCTAGTGCGAAAGGCAGTTAACCATTCATCACCTTTGCGAATTCTAATTAAGTTATATGCACCTCTTAAATCCAGTTTGGTAAAAATGGTAGCACCCTGTAACCTCTCTATGAGTTCTGGAATAAGAGGTAAAGGATATCTATTTTTTATTGTACAATTGTTCAGTTGTCTATAGTCAATTATAGGCCTGAGACTGTCATCTTTATTCTTCACGAAAAAGATCCCGGCACCAGCTGAAGATGTAGAAGGCCGAATAAAACCTTTCTTTAGATTTTCCTCGAGATATCCTTTGAGATGAAGCAGTTCTGGTTCAGAGAGTGGATATATACGACCATAAGGGATTTTACTGTTTGGTTTTAAATCGATAGGACAGTCGTAGGGTCTGTGGGGAGGTAGAGATTGAGCCTCAACCTTATCAAAAACATCATGAAAATCTGAATACTCTTTTGGTATATTTGTGATATCAACCTGTAATATAGCATGTGATTGTGTACAGTGTTTTTTACAATATGGTGAGTCGAAGGAAATAGTACCACTATTCCATGAGATGTTTGGTTGATGTTTCTTTAGCCATGAGAGTCCTAGAATTATGGGGTACAAAGGGGAATGAATAACCTCAAAGGTACACAATTCAGAGTGACCTGATGAAAATGTTAATGATAATGGATCAGTATGATGGGTAACGGGACCTGAATTGATAAAAGAACCATCAACAACTCGAATAGGTAATGCAATTAATTTTTTAATTATAGGAATCTTGTGATTTTCAACAAAGGATGAATGAATGAAATTATTAGTTGCTCCTGAATCGATTACCACCTGGGCTTTAAGTTGATGTTGATCCCACTGTAGACAAACAAAAAGAGTAAAGTGAGATGAGTTTTTTATAACAGTCTCATTTAAATGAGCTATCTCTTGCTTACCCTTTTTTGATTTTAACAGAATTGGACACTCCTTTACTCCGTGATCCTTAGCAGCACAATATAAACAAAGATTAAGTTGTCTTCGTCTAGCCTTTTCTTCAGGTTTAAGAGGACCTTTGACAAAACCTATCTCCATAGGCTCATCTGTTAAACGGACAGTGGAAACTGAATGAGAGCTATAGGCTTTCTTGGTGGATAATTCTGATGACCCTCTTTCAATCTTCCTTTCCCTCAAACGACGATCAATAGATATAGACAAGGTCATAAGATTTTCTAAGTCCTTAGGAATAACCACACGTGCCAATTCATCTTTTAGAGCATCCGCTAATCCAATACGGAATTGATTTGTCAAAGCTGGGTTATTCCACTGTGTGTCAGGTGCCCATCTTTTGAAATCAGTTATATATTCTTCTACAGGGCGTCTACCTTGTCGCAGATGTCTGATAGAATTTTCTGCTGAAGCTTGTTTGTCGTGATCTTCATATAGTAAAGACATGGCATTAAAAAATGATTCTAATGAGTTTAATATAGGATCTTCTTTTTCATAGTATGCATTAGCCCATGCCTTGGCTTCACCAGTGAGATAAGAAATTACCGTTAGAACTTTAACCCTTTCGGTAGGATAGGTTCTTGGTTTCAATGAAAGTAATAAAGTACATGAATTTTTAAAGTCTCTAAATTGAGTTCTGTCTCCAGAAAATCTCTCAGGTGGACATATTTGTGGCTCAGGAGAAACAAGAGGTGTCGGTAAAGTTTGAGTAGGTACATGATCTCTAATATATTTTCGTAATTCCTGATTTTCAACTTGGAGGTCCCTAAGACCCTGGATCATTATATCCATATTTTGAGAAAGGGTTCCAACACGGTTGGACAATTCAGTAACATCCATTATAGATACAAGTGGGTTAAGGGAGGCTTGGTAATATGTGAGGATTTATTATATAATTATTATGAACCCAGTTGTATCTACTCCACTCAGTCTCACACCAAACCTAGGTACCTTGATAAACTAGGAACCTTATTATGCTCATTGACTGAGGGTGACCTGTTTAGGTCAAAAGTAAATAACAACTATCTTTAGTTGTTGGAGATTTGCACAACAATGTGAGTGTGCTAATACTCTCCTAAGTACTATAATAGCATTTGCTAAACAATAAATAATCTCTTTGGATATAGAATAAAATATAACTTTATGTAATTGAAGCTCAGTTAGTATCTCTTTAAATAGATCGTAGCTTATCACTCAGGTACGATGCTTTAATGTTCAGGTTAGTAAAGTTCATATGCAACCTTATTTATGAATGCAGCAGAATTGTTATGGCAGTGTATTGTATGCAGAAATAACCAGGATATATGCAGAGGATGTTAAACATGCACACTTTCCATTAGTAATGTATATGTATAAGCTTGATTAGTTAGTATATACAGTCTTAGGAACATATGATATTAGCGTAACTTCAGCAATAACTTTATGTTTAGTACGATACCCAACACTTCATGACCAGCGTGAACTTGTGAAGACTATGCTTGATAGCAATTCAGTTGTCCTGAGAAGCAGTGTAGAATCCGGCAACAGAGAGGAGCTGCGACACTGACTCCCGGAGTGCTGATGACGTCAGACGCCGAACTACTGCAGACACGCTGTATGTCAATTAGCGTTTCAGAATGAAGTATGCTGTCCTGTGATTGAAGAGAACTTTGCAGATATAAAGTTAGAAAACAACTTGACGAAAATGGAGAGAGCTTCTTGAAAGTTGTGATCACTCCTCATGTGAATCAAATTACCAAGCATCGATGAATTAGAGAGGAGGGCTTATAAAGGCATAACGGTCATGTGATATTATGTTTAAAGGGACAGTGAAACGTGGAAAAGATGAAGTATAGAGATTGGGAATTACTGTGATATGACAAACACTAACCCTAACACCCCCTAACTTAAATATTAATTAAATAAATCTAAATAATATTTCTCTTATTAACTAAATTAATCCTATTTAAAACTAAATACTTACCTTTAAAATAAACCCTAATATAGCTACAATATAAATAATAATTATATTGTAGCTATCTTAGGATTTATTTTTATTTTACAGGCAACTTTCAATTATTTTAACTAGGTACAATAGCTATTAAATAGTTTTTAACTATTTAATAGCTACCTAGTTAAAATAAAGAGAAATTTACCTGTAAAATAAAAACTAACCTAAGTTACAATTACACCTAACACTACACTATACTTAAATAAATTAATCCTATTTAAAACTAAATACTTACCTGTAAAATAAACCCTAAGATAGCTACAATATAATTAATAATTACATTGTAGCTATTTTAGGATTTATATTTATTTTACAGGTAACTTTGTATTTATTTTAGCTTGTTAGAATAGTTATTAACTATTTAATAACTACCTAGCTAAAAGAAATACAAAATTACCTGTAAAATAAATCCTAACCTAAGTTACAATTAAACCTAACACTACACTATCATTAAATTAATTAAATAAATTACCTACAAATAACTACAATTAAATACAATTACATAAACTAACTAAAGTACAAAAAATAAAAAAAGCTAAGTTACAAAAAAAAAAAAAAAATAAGTTACAAACATTTAAAAAATATTACAACAATTTTAAGCTACTTACACCTAATCTAAGCCCCCTAATAAAATAACAAAGCCCCCCAAAATAAAAAAATGCTCTACTCTATTCTAAATTAAAAAGTTCAAAGCTCTTTTACCTTACCAGCCCTTAAAAGGGCCTTTTGCGGGGCATGCCCCAAAGAATTCTGCTCTTTTGCCTGTAAAAGAAAAATACAACCCCCCCAACATTAAAACCCACCACCCACATACCCCTAATCTAACCCAAACCCCCCTTAAATAAACCTAACACTACCCCCCTGAAGATCATCCTACCTTGAGTCGTCTTCAGCCAGCCGACCCACAGATGGAACCGAAGAGGAGATCCGGAGCTGCAGAAGTCATCATCCAAGGCGCGCTGAAGAAGTCTTCCATCCGATGAAGTCATCATCCAGGCGGCGCTGAAGAAGTCTTCCATCCTGGCGATGTCATCTTCCAAGCGGCATCTTCAATCTTCTTTCTTCCGGATCCATCTTCATCCTGCCGACACGGAACATACTTCTTCCCCGACGGCCGACGACTGAATGAAGGTTCCTTTAAGGGACGTCATCCAAGATGGCGTCCCTTCAATTCCGATTGGCTGATAGGATTCTATCAGCCAATCGGAATTAAGGTAGGAAAAATCTGATTGGCTGATTGAATCAGCCAATCAGATTGAAGTTCAATCCGATTGGATGATCCAATCAGCCAATCAGATTGAGCTCGCATTCTATTGGCTGTTCAATCAGCCAATCAGATTTTTCCTACCTTAGGTGTTAGGTTTAATTGTAACTTAGGTTAGGATTTATTTTACAGGTAATTTTGTATTTCTTTTAGCTAGGTAGTTATTAAATAGTTAATAACTATTTAATAACTATTCTAACTAGCTAAAATAAATACAAAGTTACCTGTAAAATAAATATAAATCCTAAAATAGCTACAATGTAATTATTAATTATATTGTAGCTATCTTAGGTTTTATTTTACAGGTAAGTAGTTTTAAATAAAAATAATTTATTAAAGTATAGTGTAGTGTTAGGTGTAATTGTAACTTAGGTTAGTTTTTATTTTACAGGTTAATTTCTCTTTATTTTAACTAGGTAGCTATTAAATAGTTATTAACTATTTAATAGCTATTGTACCTAGTTAAAATAAATTGAAAGTTGCCTGTAAAATAAAAATAAATCCTAAGATAGCTACAATATAATTATTATTTATATTGTAGCTATATTAGGGTTTATTTTAAAGGTAAGTATTTAGTTTTAAATAGGATTAACTTAGGCCTAGATTTGGAGTTTGGCGGTAGCCGTGAAAACCAGCGTTAGAGGCTCCTAACGCTGGTTTTAGTCTACCTCCGGTATTTGGAGTCACTCAAAAAAGGGTCTAACGCTCACTTTTCAGCCGCGACTTTTCCATACCGCAGATCCCCTTACGTCAATTGCGTATCCTATCTTTTTAATGGGATCTTTCTAACTCCGGTATTTAGAGTCGTGTTTGAAGTGAGAGTTAGAATTCTAACGACAAAACTCGAGCCGTAGAAAAAAGTCAGTAGTTAAGAGCTTTCTGGGCTAACACCGGTTCATAAAGCTCTTAACTACTGTACTCTAAAGTACACTAACACCCATAAACTACCTATGTACCCCTAAACCGAGGCCCCCCCACATCGCCGCCACTCAATTTAATTTTTTTAATCCCTAATCTGCCGACCGCCACCTACGTTATCCTTATGTACCCCTAATCTGCTGCCCCTAACACCGCCGACCCCTATATTATATTTATTAACCCCTAACCTGCCCCCCACAACGTCGCAGCCAGCTACATACAATAATTAACCCCTAATCTGCCGACCGCAAAGCGCCGCTACTTAAGTTATCCTTATGTACCCCTAATCTGCGGCCTTTAACAGCGCCGACCCCTATATTATATTTATTAACCCCTAACCTGCCCCCCACAACGTTGCAGCCAGCTACCTTCAATAATTAACCCCTAATCTGCCGACCGCAAAGCACTGCTACTTAAGTTATCCTTATGTACCCCTAATCTGCTGCCCCTAACACCGCCGACCCCTATATTATATTTATTAACCCCTAATCTGCCCCCTCAACGTCGCCTCCACCTGTCTACACTTATTAACCCCTAATCTGCCGAGTGGACCGCACCGCTACTATAATAAAGTTATTAACCCCTAATCCGCCTCACTAACCCTATAATAAATAGTATTAACCCCTAATCTGCCCTCCCTAACATCGCCGACACCTAACTTCAATTATTAACCCCTAATCTGCCGACCGGAGCTCACCGCTATTCTAATAAATGTATTAACCCCTAAAGCTAAGTCTAACCCTAACACTAATACCCCCCTAACTTAAATATAATTTAAATCTAACGAAATTAATTAACTCTTATTAAATAAATTATTCCTGTTTAAAGCTAAATACTTACCTGTAAAATAAATCCTAATATAGCTACAATATAAATTATAATTATATTATAGCTATTTTAGGATTAATATTTATTTTACAGGTAACTTTGTATTTATTTTAACCAGGTACAATAGCTATTAAATAGTTAAGAACTATTTAATAGCTAAAATAGTTAAAATAATTACAAAATTACCTGTAAAATAAATCCTAACCTAAGTTACAATTAAACCTAACACTATACTATCATTAAATTAATTAAATAAAATACCTACAATTAAACCTAACACTACACTATCAATACATTAATTAAATACAATACCTACAAATAACTACAATGAAATAAACTAACTAAAGTACAAAAAATAAAAAAGAACTAAGTTACAAAAAATAAAAAAATATTTACAAACATACGAAAAATATTACAACAATTTTAAACTTATTACACCTACTCTAAGCCCCCTAATAAAATAACAAAGCCCCCCAAAATAAAAAATGCCCTACCCTATTCTAAATTACTAAAGTTCAAAGCTCTTTTACCTTACCAGCCCTGAACAGGGCCCTTTGCGGGGCATGCCCCAAGAAGTTCAGCTCTTTTGCCTGTAAAAAAAAACATACAATACCCCCCCCCAACATTACAACCCACCACCCACATACCCCTAATCTAACCCAAACCCCCCTTAAATAAACCTAACACTAAGTCCCTGAAGATCATCCTACCTTGTCTTCACCTCACCGGGTATCACCGATCTGTCCTGGCTCCAAAATCTTCATCCAACCCAAGCGGGGGCTGGCAATCCATCATCCGGTGGCTGAAGAGGTCCAGAAGAGGCTCCAAAGTCTTCATCCTATCCGGGAAGAAGAGTAGATCCGGACCGGCAACCATCATCTTCCAAGCGGCATCTTCTATCTTCATCCGATGAGGACCGGCTCCATCCTGAAGACCTCCACCGCGGACCCATCTTCATCCGGCGACGTCCAACTGAAGAATGACGGTTCCTTTAAGGGACGTCATCCAAGATGGCGTCCCTCGAATTCCAATTGGCTGATAGGATTCTATCAGCCAATCGGAATTAAGGTAGGAATATTCTGATTGGCTGATGGAATCAGCCAATCAGAATCAAGTTCAATCCGATTGGCTGATCCAATCAGCCAATCAGATTGAGCTCGCATTCTATTGGCTGTTCCGATCAGCCAATAGAATGCGAGCTCAATCTGATTGGCTGATTGGATCAGCCAATCGGATTGATCTTGATTCTGATTGGCTGATTCCATCAGCCAATCAGAATATTCCTACCTTAATTCCGATTGGCTGATAGAATCCTATCAGCCAATCGGAATTCGAGGGACGCCATCTTGGATGACGTCCCTTAAAGGAACCGTCATTCTTCAGTTGGACGTCGCCGGATGAAGATGGGTCCGCGGTGGAGGTCTTCAGGATGGAGCCGGTCCTCATCGGATGAAGATAGAAGATGCCGCTTGGAAGATGATGGTTGCCGGTCCGGATCTACTCTTCTTCCCGGATAGGATGAAGACTTTGGAGCCTCTTCTGGACCTCTTCAGCCACCGGATGATGGATCGCCAGCCCCCGCTTGGGTTGGATGAAGATTTTGGAGCCAGGACCGATCGGTGATACCCGGTGAGGTGAAGACAAGGTAGGATGATCTTCAGGGGCTTAGTGTTAGGTTTATTTAAGGGGGGTTTGGGTTAGATTAGGGGTATGTGGGTGGTGGGTTGTAATGTTGGGGGGGGGTATTGTATGTTTTTTTTTACAGGCAAAAGAGCTGAACTTCTTGGGGCATGCCCCGCAAAGGGCCCAGTTCAGGGCTGGTAAGGTAAAAGAGCTTTGAACTTTAGTAATTTAGAATAGGGTAGGGCATTTTTTTATTTTGGGAGGCTTTGTTATTTTATTAGGGGGCTTATAGTAGGTGTAATTAGTTTAAAATTGTTGTAATATTTTTCGTATGTTTGTAAATATTTTTTTATTTTTTGTAATTTAGTTATTTTTTATTTTTTGTACTTTAGTTAGTTTATTTCATTGTAGTTATTTGTAGGTATTGTATTTAATTAATGTATTGATAGTGTAGTGTTAGGTTTAATTGTAGGTAATTGTAGGTATTTTATTTAATTAATTTAATGATAGTATAGTGTTAGGTTTAATTGTAACTTAGGTTAGGATTTATTTTAGAGGTAATTTTGTAATTATTTTAACTATTTTAGCTATTAAATAGTTCTTAACTATTTAATAGCTATTGTACCTGGTTAAAATAAATACAAAGTTACCTTTAAAATAAATATTAATCCTAAAATAGCTATAATATAAATATAATTTATATTGTAGCTATATTAGGATTTATTTTACAGGTATTTAGCTTTAAATAGGAATAATTTATTTAATAAGAGTTAATTTATTTCGTTAGATTTAAATTATATTTAAGTTAGGGGGGTGTTAGTGTTAGGGTTAGACTTAGCTTTAGGGGTTAATACATTTATTAGAATAGCGGTGAGCTCCGGTCGGCAGATTAGGGGTTAATAATTGAAGTTAGGTGTCGGCGATGTTAGGGAGGGCAGATTAGGGGTTAATACTATTTATTATAGGGTTAGTGAGGCGGATTAGGGGTTAATAACTTTATTATGATAGCGCTGCGGTCCGCTCGGCAGATTAGGGGTTAATAAGTGTAGGCAGGTGGATGCGACGTTGTGGGGGGCAGATTAGGGGTTAATAAATATAATATAGGGGTCGGCGGTGTTAGGGGCAGCAGATTAGGGGTACATAAGGATCATGTAAGTAGCGGCGGTTTACGGAGCGGCAGATTAGGGGTTAAAAATAATATGCAGGGGTCAGCGATAGCGGGGGCGGCAGATTAGGGGTTAATAAGTGTAAGGCTAGGGGTGTTTAGACTCGGGGTACATGTTAGGGTGTTAGGTGCAGACGTAGGAAGTGTTTCCCCATAGCAAACAATGGGGCTGCGTTAGGAGCTGAACGCAGCTTTTTTGGAGGTGTTAGTTTTTTTTTCAGCTCAAACAGCCCCATTGTTTCCTATGGGGGAATCGTGCACGAGCACGTTTTTGAGGCTGGCCGCGTCCGTAAGCAACTCTGGTATCGAGAGTTGAAGCTGCGTTAAATATGCTCTACGCTCCTTTTTTGGAGCCTAACGCAGCCTTTATGTGGACTCTCAATACCAGAGTTATTTTTATGGTGCGGCCAGAAAAAAGCCAGCGTTAGCTACGCGGGTCCTTACCGACAAAACCCTAAATCTAGCCATTAGTTAATAAGAGAAATATTATTTAGATTTATTTAATTAATATTTAAGTTAGGGGGGTGTTAGGGTTAGTGTTAGACTTAGGTTTAGGGGTTAATAATTTTATTACAGTGGCGGCGGTGTAGTGGAGGGCAGGATAGGGGTTAATAAATTTATTATAGGTGGCGACGGTGTAGGGGGGGCAGGATAGGGGTTAATAAGTTTAATATAGGTTGCGGCGGGGTCCGGGAGTGGCGGTTTAGGGGTTAAACTATTTATTTAGTTGCGGCGAGGTCCGGGATCATCAGGATAGGGGTTAATAACTTTATTATAGAGGGCGGCAGTATAGGGGGGCAGGATAGGGGTTACTAGGTATAATGTATGTGGCGGCAGTGTCCGGGAGCGACGGTTTAGGGGTTAATACATTTATAAGAGTTGCGGCGGGGTCTAGGAGCGGCGGTTTAGGGGTTAATAACTTTATTGAGTTGCGGGGGTCTCCTAGGGCACCGGTATAGGGGGTAGAACAGTGTAGTTTAGTGTGGGTGCTTAGTGACAGGCTAGCAATAAAGCTGTCAAAAAGCCGAAGAGCAGCGAGATCGGATGAGTGATAACTCTCACAGTTCGCTGCTAATCGCCCCGTACTTGGTGCGCAGCTTTTTGACAGCTTTTTTGATAACGTAGGCGAAATTTTGCAGGTCCACAGCGGCGATGGTGGGCGAGCTTAGGCGTGCGTATTGAACCGGCGAAGGCAGGTAAAGTAGACGGCTTGATAACTACCCCCCCATGTCTAAGATAAAATCAGCTTTACCTTGAAAGCAATAGTGGCGTTTTTCCAGGGAGAGAACATGATCCACTTCCTTTAGCCACAGTTGTAAGGTGGGTGTTGTCACTTTTTTTCAAAAAATCTAGGTTTTAATCTTTTGGCACAATTTATTATACATTGTAACAATTTCCTACCATATAGACAGGGGATTTGGGGAGGTCGTTAAGGAATATTATGGAGGGGCAAAGTTTGAGTGTTGTGCCTTGCGTTGAGTTAATGTGCAAAGTGATGTTTTCCCAGAATGGTTTTATCAGTGGGCAGTGCCACCAGATAAGGGAGAGTGTGCCTATTCCGCCACACTGTCTCCAGCACAGTGGGAAGGCACCAGTGAAAATGCTATGGAGTCTATGGGGTGTGAAGTACCATCTTGATATTATTTTGTAGTTGAGTTCTACAATGATTGGAGAGATGGATGCTTTCTTGGTCAATTTAAAGAATTTGCTCCATTGTTCTTCTGTAAATGTTTCTTGAAGTTCCTTTTCCCATTTAGTGATATATAGAAGTTTATGTGTTGGGAAGGAGCTTCTGAGCATGCTATAAATTATTGAGATGTGAGACTTTTTTAGCAGAGGGTTAATACATAGGGATTCAAATGGTGTTTTGGTTCTAACAAAATTTGGCTTATGTGGGTTTATTTGAATTGCTTGTTGAATTTGGAGATATACAAACCATTTGTGAAAAGGTGTTCCTATATGTTGTTGTAGGTCATTTTGTGTTCTGAAATGCCCGTCTATGAACAATGTAGATATTGGTAGTTTTGTAATTGATCGTTTATGGAGATTGTTTGTGTTAATTCGGGTTGGAGGAACAGTGAGTGTCCCCATAGTGGGGTGAGAGGGGATATTTGGCTTGAGATTGAGTGATTTACTTGGATAGTTTTGTCCCATATTTTAAGTGTACTTGCTACATAATAGTTATTGGTGCATGATATTGGTCTCTATTTTTTAGGAATCCAGCATATCTCACCCAAAGAGGGAAGGTTGGAGAGCGCTGCTTCTAGTTGGACCCATGGCTTTAAATAACGGTTATTATGTTTCCATGCCGCTATACGCGCCAGGTGCATAGCTCTAAAATAGTTAGTCAAGTTGGGGATTCCTAGGCCGCCATCATACCTGTTTAGATATAGTCTATTTTGCTACTCTTGGTCAGATACGACCATATAAATGTTTCTATTTGTTTCTGTTGTGCTGTCAAATAGTGAAAGGGTAGGTCTAGAGGTAGTACTTGAAACAAATAGAGGTACTTTGGTAGTATTGTCATTTTTACAGCGTTTACACGACCAATACATGATAGATGGCCCTGTTTGTGCCATGATTCTAAAAGCTTATAGGTATAAGTTTGTATATGGAATGGTTGATCCAAGGTGGAGGAGTCTTCCGTTGAAAGCGATGGGAGGTTAGTTTTGGCTAGATAATCTACGATCAGATTTGTTTTAGATTTGGGATCCCGCGATTCTAAGTTGTATAACGATGTGTAATACTTAGTAAAGTCTTGTAGTATGGCTGTACTATAGGAAGAGGTGTGTCTTGTATGATTTTTTTTTTTTTTTAAATAATTTTTATTTGAGGATTGTTACAAGGCATACATATAATATTCAACAGTAAAACATGGTAATGGTGAGAAATACATCATAGTACCACATTTCCAATATACACTACATATTCTAGACAAGAGGTACAAACCTAAGGAACGTAACTAATATGCCTGATGGTCATTACACCTCCCTAATGACACACAAGGTCACTTTTGGTCCTCAATAGGACATGTCTACACTATGGGAGGTTAATTTCAACAAAGGAGACCAATTTTGGATCTCAGGTGACAAACCTCATTTTTTAATCTTTAATATAAACATTATATGGTGGTATCACAAGACCCCCCTTTTATATGCAAAAGTTAAAATGACGCATACCCCCACAGTAATAGGGTAAATGTTGGGGGATATATGATCAGGGCCTATCTAAGACTCAACGCGTTAGTGCAATTTTATATAAACGTTAAGGATAAATTAGAGCCATTAACATCTGAAAATGCAGCTGTAGCGCATTTATCAAAATAGGAAAAAAGTAGCTTAACGCAATGTTGTATATACTCTATTAGAAACCTGATAAGCCCCACAAAGGCCATAAATTGATATCTATAAATATGCTTCCATAAAGTGAAGGTATTAAGCTATATACCTTCATAGGGCCTCAAGTCACTAAAGTCTACGCAATTAAGATCTCTGTAGAAGCACAAAGTATGTCGCTCCAGGCAAGTAGCACCCTCTATGTGATAAAAGCTATCTGTGGGACCTACAATTGCCACATTGCTACTGTTTTTATATGTTATTTTTTCACAGCAATGGGCATACAAGAAAAGTATAGTGCACATACCTGTAGAACATATTATTAGAGCCTTTGAGAAAGCCAAGCCAGGCGAAATGTACATCAGGCACTCTTCCTACGGCTGTATCAACCACTAAGTGTAACTATGCAAGTCACATTTCACTAGTCAATGTGTTTATTATAACATATCTATAGAATCATATTACCATTTATTTTTGGTTTAATTTGTGTTTGTGAACACTTCACTCTTGCCTATACAAATGGGTCTGTGTAATATGCTGAATGTATGGACTATGTGAATCTTGCTACCTACACTTCCCCTCTTAGTCACTATACTAATTTTGTCATAGGGAATATTTTGGACAGACCTACACCGGTCCAGTATTGCACTAGATAGTATAATTTTGTTTGAGGTCAATCCTCTTTTTTAGATAGATTTTGGTGCAATCCGTGAACCATTTTTTGGTGTATATTTGCCTAAAAATCCCTCCTACTCTATTCTGAGTTTCTATGGTATACATTCTGGGGTCATTGTGGATATACAGCCGTTTATTATTTGTTTGTGTTTTAATCTAAGTATTAATCACTACTTATATAGTAGTTCTTTATCATTTTTTTTTGAATAATAAATGTTAAGTTTTAATATTATATACCCACTGAATAGCCACTTATACTAGTCTCCCTTTGCGAGTGCTCTACTTTCTGTTCGCTTGTCTCCTATTTTTTCTACATATTATTAGAGCTTAGGAAATACAGAAACATGTTAACATAAACACACAGGAAATATTGCTGGGGCATACATGGTAACATATAAAGGGAGTATGGAGGATAAATTATTCATCCCTTACCACACATGTATGTGTGTGGGGGGGGGGGCGGACCCAGACCTGATAATAACATTCCTCACATTAAAGAAATTGTACAGCTTAGATTACTCATACCGTAAATGCGCTCTCTCACAAGACATGGGAATACATATTTTCTGGAGGGGACTACATTAATGCTAAGGGAACATTCTCATTTTGTATTATGTGTAGTCAGGAGTGTTAGAATGTCACATAAGACAGATTCTAGGGGCATTAAGTCCAGCATATGGCTATCTATGCGTTATAATTAACTTGATTACTGGCTCAATGCGATATAATCTATATAAGGGACATCAGGGGAATTTTAGGCAGAGTAATCCTCTGTTGGACCTGTCCAGAGTAGTTCTGTAATGTTAAACTATGGACCTCTGACAATAGCATATAAAAGAGATAGTGACTGAGTCTCAGTAGAAGCCCAATATGTTATCTTACATAGAATAGAAAATATTTTTAAATTAACCATAGACATAGTTCTGATCTATAGATTATAATAGAAAACAACAGATAAGTTAAATAAGTAAGTAACAGAGCAACTGCCCCTCCCGCAGTATTATGGTTATAAAGGAGCTATAAACACTGGGTATTAAGCAGTAGAGGGCTAAACATCCTTAGGGAGAATTTTTTTTTTTTCTTTCTAAAACCAGCTATAATAATACATTTAGGAACCAATTATTTTGAGAGGTACAAACAGTTAGACCTTAATCGAGATAGGGGACACAAGAAACTGTGATAGAACATAACAAAAAGTCCCAACATAAAATTTAGAGGCATAGGAAGCGGAGTCGCCTATTGAAATAGAAAACACAGTTCTAAATAAATATAAGTGAGAATGTGACTCCAACATATATTAATCTCCAGAGTCTTTCGACCTAACACAGTGTCATTAGTCTGGGGATAGTTTGAATGTCATTCCGACTAAACCACACAGGCCCCTGCCAACCCAATTAAAGACAGCATCCTCCTATGGATAGATGCAAATACTCGGACAGCTTCATCCCACTCCAGATCTCTGGGCCCTCCAGCACCACAGGCCGCAATAGGCTGGGACCAGGCGTCCCTGGGTAAAGTTTGAATCGTGTGCATACGTGCAAGGGGACAACTGTCCAACATGTTCTCTCAGCGAGAGTTTCTCCCGAAATGCCACCGTTACCTTCTCTTCAATAGCGATCTGGTCTGGTGTAGAATCCTCCACAGACGGGGCACTAGTGATCCATACAGAGTCAAAATCTCTAGGCGAGACCGCAGCTCTGATTCCACCTTCCTGGGTTCCGGTAGTAAGTATGAGGGCTTTAGGCAGTGCAATCTGCTCCCCGTCCTGCAAGACCAATCCCAGGGCATGCTGCCCATTCACAGATCTGTCCCGGGGGATTGTGGTGAAGTTAGGCATGGAGGGTTTACATGCAGCTAGTGGCTGGTCCGCAGAATTAGAGTAGCGATCATTTTCCTTAGTTGGCCCAAGCATGTCAGGGCACTGCTGCGTCTTACATGGGGCACCATCTTTCTGACCAGCAATCACCTCAGGTCTTGGTCTAATGCGTAGTAAAAAGTCGTCCATTCTGCTGCTGATCTTGTGCTCAAATTCTGCAAAGAGGGTCAGCAGCTCTGAATAAGAGATCGCCATCCTGCTCACAGCAGTAGTTTACATAAAAGTAGTAGGAGAGGAGAATTTACTTTGTTCACCTAGTACCCGGTCACCCGGGGGGGGGGGGGTACTGAGGTTTACCTCCACGAGGCCGCCAGAAATCCCAGCAGTCCAGTCTGAAGACTCCACATCAAAATAATATGTGCAAGTTCCAATCCAGCAACTTTTGTTCTCTTTTATTCGATAAATTATCCCTTTTATCAATCTTAAAAACTGATTTTTGTCTTTTTGCAGCTAGGAGCCCAGACAATAAGCTGCCATCCTTGAGCTCAGTCAGGCTCCGCCTCGTCCTGTATGATTTTTAATGTGTTTAATAAATGTTTTTTATTTCTTTTTTTTGAGAGATCTAGCTAGCATACAACCTGTTTTATTGCTTTCAACAAAAAAACTTTGTTTTCATAGTAAGGGAGCGTAAATGCGCATTTTTAATTAGATAATTGTCTAAAGCATCTCTGTCCCATTGTAGGTCAGCGTAATGCTGTTCTTTGTTGACGTTGTCTTTTCGTGTGTTTAATAATTACCCCTCGTATGTGGCATTTGTATGCTTCCCAATTGTTAGAGCTAGAAGTGTCTAGGGGATTATTAAAAGAAAATAATTCAGCTGTTTTCTCTTTGATGTCCGTGAGTATGAGTGGGTCAGAAAATATAAGATCATTTAGCCTCCAGCATGGTCTGTTAAGTGGTATAGAAGAACAAGTGAATGTACTAATCACAGCACTATGGTCCGACCATACCGTGTGCGTTATCTTTGAGTCTTTTAAGTTAGATAGCGTGGCTTGGTCGCAAAATATGTAGTCAAGGCTGGAACTGGAGGTTTGTGGATGTGAGAAGAAGATGTAGTCCCGAGAGGTGGGATGTGTAATCCGCCAGGTGTCGTATAGTGGGAGGGTTTGGAGAGCATGCCAGTTAGCTTTTTTCGTCTATTTCCCCGTATAAGATTTCCCTGTGGATGTGTCAATTGCTGGGTTGAGTGAAAAGTCTCCTCCCATGAAATATCTATTAGTTGGTTAAGTGTCTTTCGAAAAAAGGTGAGTGTAGGTCGATTGGGGGCGTAGATATTGGCTATTATAATGGGTCTAACATATAGTAAGCCCACGATTATTAGTACTCTACCATCAGTGTCAGAGTATTTATGTAATAATTCAAAGGGGGTGCCCTTTCTGATAGAGATGCATACACCATTCTTTTATCAGGTCCTGAGTTAAGGAAGTGCTGGTTGTAATAATATGTAGACAGTTTGGGTTCATTGGTTTTTCTAAAGTGTGTTTTCTGTGTTAGAAGGAGGTCAATTCACTTTTTATAGAAGTCATGGAAGGCAATTGACCTCTTTTCTGGGGGTAAGAATCCCTTGACATTTTGGGTTGCTATTGTAAAAGTTTTAAGTGTTCTGTGTTTACTCATTTATTTGCATGTACGAGAGGACTTACTATGGGGGTCGGATATGTCTGGCAAGCAAAACCAGAGTATGAGTTGTTTTGGCAAAGCAGTAGTGTAGTATGTACCTGATATTGATTTAAGGTTGGCTAGGGGGAAGGGGGGAGGAGTGTTAGATTGAAGTTAAAGAAGGGGAAAAGAAAAAAGAGTGTTAGGTTTAGTAGTCTACTTTACTGTAGAGAAGGGGGCTAGTTATGGTATGTTGAAACCCCCCACTGGTGGGTAAAAATAATTATTGCATAGTATTCAGTTTTGGTGGGGTAACAGGGTCTAGTGTATCTTTATTTATCTATATTTTATTGAGGAATGTTAGAAATATAACAAATACAAGAAGTCTCATGTCAAAATTACAAAGTAACCATATGTCTCAGAAGAGGATTACAATAATTAAAAATTTACAAGAAATTGTAAGAATCTTCAGGCCTCAGGGGGGAAGGGAAATCCAATAGGAGAAGAGGAAAAAAAAAAGGGGGGGAATTTCTCCTCTCGTTCCTCCTACTCTTTCTCTTTGGGGAGAAGGATTCAAATTGGTCTCTGCTTTATGACATGCAATCCGTAAAACCTAGTTTCTATGGAGTGTTAAATTCACTCCACTTATACCAGATCTCGTGATATAGTTCAAGTTTGTTTAAGTTTCGGAAGGCATATTCCTCCATATTTCTCATATATTCAATAATAGTGATTACTTTTTTAAGGGACGGGGGGAATACTGCTTCCAGTCTCTAGCAATGGCTAGTATTGTGGCCATAAGTATGTAGGAGACAAAAATTCTCTCAGCCTCAGTCATTTCTGGAAGGCCATGATGCAGAAGACCCATGGCCGGGCCGGGCCACAAAGAAATGTCCAAAAGACTCAAAATTCTAAAGACAGAACTCCAGAGATCCTTGATCTTGGGGCACTCCCACCATATATGTACATGTGTTCCAAGGCCACCACAATCTCTCCAACATAAGGGAGAGGCTGTTTGATAGAATTTGTGTAGAGTGACCGGTACAAAATGCCAACAAGTTGTTAGTTTATAATATAGCTCCCATAGAGTTGCACTGTGCAGAATTTTTTTAGCACTATTCAGTTCCCCAAGCCATTGGCTATGTTTAGTCGACTGAGGGGGGAGATCATTAGACTGTAGTGAAATGAGAGAGAGCCTTTGAGTGTTTTACCTGCATCCCATCTTTGTTCCCACTTAGTGGGTGGTCATGCAGATTGCCCAGCTAGCCCCCAAGATTTAAGGATACTAGCTAGTCTAATAAACTCAAAGTGAAGTGAGGGCGGTAGAGAGAGCTCACTACTCACTTCTTCAAAGGTTAGAAGAGAACCATCTTTGTAAAGGGAGGGTATAGATAAGTTAGCAGGGACTGACCAAGTACCCACATGTGTTTCAGACATTGAAACTAAAACATGACGGATTTTATAGAGAGGTGATGGGTGAGGGGAGATTGTCACAATATGCTTCTTGCTATCCCAGTGTCTCAATGCATCCATAATAAGCGGGTGCTCTATTTTTAAAGTCTTATGGACGTGTATAGGTATAAAGGGTAGATCTGAAAGAAATATGTCTTTGGGGAGAAACGACTGTTCAACTTCTTGCCAACTCGAGTCCTTTATACTCCACCCCATAATATGGGCTAATCTAGCAGCGCCGTGATATACTAAAATACTTGGGTATGCCAGTCCACCACGATGTATAGGCTGTTGAATCACCGTAGTAGCAATCCTAGGTCTCTTACCCTTCCATATATACCTTGATATAATGATCTGGAGCTTATTTAATATCGGTCTTGGAACAGATAGAGTTATGCATCTGAAAAGATATGTGAGTTTTGGTAGCAGAGACATTTTAACAGCAGCAATTCTGCCAGTCCATGAGAATTCCCTAAATTCCCAGCTTTCCAAGAGCTTTCTGAACTCCGGAATGCGGTCAGAGAAGTTTCTTGCAATCATTATGTTAGTGTCTGGGCTCAGATGAACGCCTAAATGCTTAATGGAAGTGGAAGACCATTGAAAATCATATTTTCTTTGCAATGATTGTAGATCATGTGTTGGGACATTTATATGTAGTACTTCCATTTTAGCATAATTTAGTTTATAGAAGCTACAGCGTGCAAACAATTCAAAGCATAGAACTAGAAGGGGATGTAAGTAGTAGTGTCACATCATCGGCAAATAAAGCGATCTTGTGATGTGAACCATCAAAATCTATGCCTAAAATGTCGGGATCCAGTCTAATTAATTGAGCTAAAGGCTCAATAGACATTGCGAAAAGCAGTGGGGACAGGGGGCAGCCCTGCCTGGTGCCATTAAAGATGTCAAAAGGTATTGACTTGAAACCAACTCCACTAACTCTTGCTGAGGGGCCCGAATATCTTAGATGCTCTAATAAATTGGAGGGGGATACCAAATATTTCCATAACTTTCCAGAGATAGTCCCACCTGACCCTGTCAAAAGCCTTTTCAGCCTTTTGCTGATTGGAACAGCCAATAGAATGCGAGCTCAATCCGATTGGCTGATTGGATCAGCCAATCGGATTGAACTTCAATCTGATTGGCTGATCGAATCAGCCAATCAGATTTTTCCAACCTTAATTCCGATTGGCTGATAGAATCCTATCAGCCAATCGGAATTTGAGGGACGCCATCTTGGATGACGTCCCTTAAAGGAACTTCATTCGTCGTTAGTCCGTTGGGCAAGGTGGATGTTCCGCGTCGGCGGTCTGACGATGGAGCCGGAAGAAAGAAGATAGAAGATGCCGCTTGGAGGAAGACATCGCCCGGATGGAGGACCTCTTCGCCCAGATGGAGGACCTCTTCTTTGCCGCTTGGATCAAGACTTCGCCCGGATGGAGGACCACATCGCCCGGATTGGATAAAGAATTCGGCTCGGCTGGGTGAAGATGACTCAAGGTAGGGAGATCTTCAGGGGGTTAGTGTTAGTTTTTTTTTAAGGGGGGATTGGGTGAGTTAGAGTAGCGGTATGTGGGTAGTGGGTTTTAATGTTGGGGGGGTTGTATTTTTTTTTCAGGTAAAAGAGCTAATTACTTTGGAGCAATGCCCCGCAAAAAGTCCTTTTAAGGGCTGGTAAAAGAGCTGGTTACTTGGTAATTTAGAATAGGGTTTGGCATTTTTTTATTTTGGGGGGCTTTATTATTTTATTAGGGGGGCTTAGATTAGGTGTAATTAGTTTAAACTTTTTGTTTTTTTTGGTACTATAGATTAGTTTATTTAATTTAATTTTAGGTAATTGTAGGTAATTTATTTATTTAATTTAATGATAGTGTAGTGTTAGGTTTAATTGTAACTTAGGTTAGGATTTATTTTACAGGTAATTTTGTAAGTATTTTAACTAGGTAGCTATTAAATAGTTAATAACTATTTAATAGCTATTGTACCTAGTTAAAATAAATACAAAGTTGCCTGTAAAATAAAAATAAATCCTAAAATAGCTACAATATAATTATTAATTATATTGTAGCTATAGTAGGGTTTGTTTTACAGGTAAGTATTTAGTTTTAAATAGGAATAATTTAGTTAATAATAGTAAATTAAAATAATTTAAAAGTTAGGGGGTGTTAGTGTTAGTGTTAGACTTAGTTTTAGGGGTTAATAAGTTTAATATAGGTGGCAGCGGGGTCTGGGAGCGGCGGTTTAGGGGTTAAACATTTAATTTAGTTGCGGCAGGGTCTGGGAGCGGCGGTTTAGGGGTTAATGAGTTTCATGTAGATTGCGGCGGTGTAGTGGGGGGCAGGATAGGGGCTAATAACTTTAATGTAGGTGGCAGTGGGCTCCGGGTGCGGCGGTTTAGGGGTTAAACAATTTATTTAGTTGCGGCGGGGTCCGGGATCCGCAGGGTAGGGGTTAATAACTTGAATATAGGTGGCACGGTGTACTGGGGGGCAGGATAGGGGTTAATAGGTATAATGTAGGTGGCGGCGGGGTGTGGGAGCGGTGGTTTAGGGGTTAATACATTTATTATAGTTGCGGTGGGGTCCAGGAGCAGCGGTTTAGTGGGTAATAACTTTATTTAGGTGCGGGGGGCTCCGGGAGTGGCGGTTTAGGGGGTAAAACAGTGTAGTTTAGTGTGGGTGCTTAGTGACAGGCTATTAAAAAAGCTGCGAAGAAGCCGATGAGCAGCGAGATCGATGACTGTCAGTTAACAACAGTCCGCTGCTCATCGCCCCGTACTTGATGCGCGGCTTCTTGACAGCTTTTTTGATAACTTTGGCGAACGTATTCAGGTCTGCGGCGGCAATGGTAGGCGAGCTTAGGCGAGCGTATTGGGCCGGCGAATGCAGCTAAGTAGACGGCTTGATACATAGAGGCCCATGTATCCTTTTTTGTGATCTTTATTTCTATCACTTATACAGGTTGAAAACTGAACTGTGGACTTCTAAGTTAGCTTAGATGTGATTAATGCTTACTAATTTATGTTGTATATGCTAAAACCAATGTACGTTACATGACCAATGTTCAAAGCAAGCGGGGATACTTGCCTAGATGTGCTAATTTCCTATGCAAATATTTACATTGATTTACGTACAATGAGTAACTATCTGCTTATTGCTAGATTCCCATAAGGGCCTTACTGCCAACTAGTACGTTATTTTTGTGTTTTGACATCCCACTACTACTACCAGCTATAACGTAAATGTTCAAGTAGTCTTTTGAATATTTAATAATTATAGGAAAGTTGCAGGTGGAAGATATAATGAATCATATTAGCTAGTCATAAGTATTCTTAAGGGTTAGAATTATACACTAATTGTCTAATAGTATGGCTTTTATAATCTATCTTAATTTCTGTCCCCTTAAGGAGAGAAACGCAAACGTCTGAGATTTAAAGATAGCATTGAAAGTAGACTATAGTGTATGTTTGATGCCGATATTTACAATGGCGTGTATATAGAATTGTAGTAACTTAGGGGACAGATGTGCTGGTTCCCAACCAACAATACTCTCTAGATAACGGGAACATTGGTCATGTAACATACATTGGTATTAGCATATATAACATAAATTAGTAAGCATTAATCACATCTAAGCTAACTTAGAAGTCCACAGTTCAGTTTTCAACCTGTATAAGTGATAGAAATAAAGATCACAAAAAAGGATACATGGTGTCTGCTACTCCAGGAACAACTTTCAGGTAATCGGTCCTGTATATCAGCTACAAAAGATAGAGAAGTTCTTTGTATTTAGCATTGTAGTTAAAGTTCTTGCTGAGTGGTATTCCGTCTCTTGGATGCTGGAGACATGCGCCATGGTTTGGGATCCCATTCAGAAGCTGCTACCTGTAGTAAAGAAGAGTTCAGCTGTGGGGGATCATGGCCGAAGGCTTCCTGCTGAAGAAGGAGAGGTTCTCTCTGCGTAGAAGGATTAGTAGGGGGAATCTGCAGTAAATTCAGATTGTTTAGAATCTCCATTCCTTGCTTTAGGTTAGTTATGGTGTGAGCGAGTCCATTATGCTAGAAAAATATCTTCACAGGAAACCCCCATCTATATCTGATTGAGTGCCTATGAAGGCTTTGGGTTACTGGATGAAAGGATCTCTGTTTTGATAGAGTGTGTGACGATAGGTCAGGATAGAACTGTATCTCTTTATAGGGATCTGGTAAGTTTTTATTTAGGAAGGCAGCTTTCAGAATTTTTTCCTTGAAGGTATAATAATGGAGTCTGATGATGACATCCCTTGGTTGTGCTTGATTGGAGTTTCTAGCCCTAAGTGCTCTGTGTGCCCTATCTATCTTAAACTCGGGATCTTGCGGAGAGTCTAGTAGCACTACAAATAGCTCAGTAAGGTACGTTAGTAGCTCAGTAGAAGAGATATTTTCAGGTATGCCCCGAATACGTACATTGTTGTGCCTCAATCTATCCTCTAGGTCAGCTAGTTTTGTCTCTAGGTCTGAGATCATCTCTGCTAGTGATTGGGTGTATGACAGAAGGTTAGAGTGATCCATTGCTAAATCTTCATGTTTACGCTCGAGATTATCCGTCCTCTCTCCAAGGGTAGAAATATCTCTCTTCAGCTCAGGAACTGAGGTTTTAATTTCCAGTTTTAAGGATGAATGGTGAGAATCCATTTTGGCAGAGAGGGAGTTAATGAGTGCTTTAAGGGAAGTATCTTCCGAGTTATCAAGGGTGCGTTTACATAGGGTATGTGCTATATCTTCACCCTGTCCAGTCGGAGAGTCTCTGGAATCCTCATCAGACAGGTCTCTCTCAGGAAGAAATTTACTGTGAAAATGGTCTGCTACGGTCCTTTTTGGGCCTTCAGAATGCTTATTAATATTTTTTTTCCTGTAAAAATGAGACATCTCTGCAGCTTATACTTTCTATAGTAGGTTATGTGATAATACGAAGATCTTCTTGTCTTGTGCTTCAATATTATGCTTGAATTGGGGCGCTTTCCTGCTCCTAGCTTTCAAGTTTACCCCCTCATTTTGGGGTGAGAGCAAAAAAAAAATAGAAAAGAGAAGAGGAAGTTTGTAGTTTATTACAACTCACGAAGAGGTTAAGTAGGTGCCCTCTTATGTAAGAGATATAACTGTTGTCTTACATATATACTTTATTACAAATTCTGGTATTAGAGGTGTGTATAGACCTAGGGAGATTAGGCACACGGTTATTTCCAGAGCTAACTCAGGCAGAAATGATAGAGTTAGAGTTAAACAGGAGTGATTTATGTATGCAGGGGTTAAGTTGACAGTATAACAATTAGAGGCTCACTAAGACAGAACCACAAGAAGAGCTTATCTTTATTTTTCCACCTGTTCCTTCACTATAACTCAGGCCAGATCCCTGACATTAATGGTGCTGATTTATCTCTAATAAGACTGTTATGTCTCACGCACACTCAAGGTGTCTTTGGAGTCTTTAAATAAAGATATGAAGTACCAGTTTAGTTGCTCTTACTCCTCATGTATTTCTTTATCGCATGCACAATGGATATAGGTACTCAGCAAGGGATTCAATTGATATAAAAGGTCCCAGATATGTCAGCTCCCAACAAGTGTTTCTTTTAGGGTATATTATAGATCAACTGTCCCCTAAGCAAGGAGGGTTATTGTACAATAGGTTGTATACACAGTGCCTATTACTCTGGTTTCTAGGACTATATTCAAACAACTTTACTGAGTCAGTGGGTGGCATTATGTATAGGAGATGGTAACTAATGCCTGTAATGTATTTTACACAGTCTGTATAGGAGTTAGGTATATAAAGTCTCTATAATTGTGCAAAAGCACTCACCGCTATGATGCAGCTAGGATGCAGGCAAAGTGGCTTACACTCGTTTATCTGGTATTCCCTCTGCTTGATTCTTCTACTGAGGTGCTTAGCCCCTTCTGCTCACTCCTATGTAAGATTATGTAAGATATCTAGCAGAGCGCAAGTGATTAAGAGTTGTATATCAGCGTGGGTCAGAGGAGCTGCGCACTTGCAAATCTAGACAAGATGGCGACTCGCGCCAAAAGTAAAGGGCTTTTCCACAGATAGAGGACTAAGTATGGCTGAGGTTTCTCTCTCCTGAGTGCAAGAGCATAATATGACCATCCGGGTGTACTGCAGATTTGATGGGCAACTGATATGTTGTAAGCGGCGCCCTGGGTATGTATTGAGATATGTACCTTGCTCTTCTTTATGTTCCGGTGTTCTCAGCTGAACTCGTAAATGGGATTGAGTGCAAGAGGCTGTCAGTCACCTCCAAGTAGTCTATTGTATAGCGCTGTCGATAGGGACTGCTAAGGAGGGCTCCAAGATTCCTGTCGTGTAAAGTGATTCAGAAGTCCCTGAGTCCCGATGTTGAATCGCTCTGGTGTTTCCCCTAATGAAAGTGACAGGCTTCTAGATAGAGACCGCTCTGCAGGGATGTAAAATAACACATTTCTCCCAAGACACAAATGTTTAAGGGTATACCTTATATTCACATGGGCATTGCTTGAGAGAAGTAAACAAAATAAATGTTTTTATAACCCAAAATATGAAAAAGTTTAGACTTTGGTAGTAGAGCCGCAGACATGCACGTCTGCTCACTCTGCTAGTTAGCTCAGCCCCCGGGGGCATGGATAGTTATACTCTTGAATTGCATCACCTGGCACCTTTTCAGGGATCCCTCTGATTCAAAGGTTGTTGCGCCGTGTTCTGTTCTCATTGTCATCTAGTTTTTGTTCCAGATCCATTATCTGTTCT
This sequence comes from Bombina bombina, assembly GCF_027579735.1. Taxonomy (NCBI): domain Eukaryota; kingdom Metazoa; phylum Chordata; class Amphibia; order Anura; family Bombinatoridae; genus Bombina; species Bombina bombina. The sequence continues at coordinate 336,379,285 of NC_069506.1, read as the reverse complement.
TGCTGTAGAAGTATTTTTTGCGACATACCTGTCATGACATTAGCGATTTCTTCTCGTTCATCCTCCAGCGCCTCAACCTTATAACCAAGCTCATTGATGTCTCTCTTTAAGTTGACACATTCTTCCTTTATGCACAATTTGACCTGTGAAATAAGAGCTTCCATCTCTTTCAGAGTGACGGGGCCATCAGGGTTTAGGTTGGTTAGCCCAGCGTTATCAGTGTTTTCTTCTAGAGTGTCTTCCTCACAGTCTGTGGAGTGAGAGTCTGTAATTTTATTTCTATCCATTTGTGTTTAAAGAATGTGCTAACAGGGTTAGGTCCTGAGGATGCAGCTCTGGTTAGTTTTTCCGCTTTAGCAGTTCTGTGATGTGCCATGATGAGTCTTAGTTGAGACAGTTAGATGTTTGTAAGTTAGCTGTTGTGTTTGCGAATGGATCTATCCCCCTGGATTAGATATTATTATCTGTTTGTCTATGCAGGCATGTGTTCTGTTTGTTCTGAACCATATCAGATTACTATGGTATTCGTATGACTAGTACACGTGGAGAAGATACATAGGTATTTGGCGGAGCTATACAAATAAATGATAATAATAATAATAATAGGTAGTCCGCTCATTTTGTAACTGCTAATTGAATAAATATATGGTCTGGTTTGTGATATTTAGCAGTCTTCTTTATAGTTAGCAGTCAATGTGTAAAATTGTTATGCAGGACTTACTGGTTGAAGCCACTGTTTGAAGATTCACAGGCCATATGTGCTGAGTCCCATGGAGGTATTTGCTGCATCACAACATTAAATCATGAAGTCTAAAGCTGTCCTTTACCCCTCTTCGGAGTATGTTTGAACAAGGGATGATAGGAGCCGGTGGTACTCAGGGCATTTAGTGGTGGTTGACGAGATCACTGCGATAAGGATGCGGCCTAGTATTGGAGCGCCAGCAGCGGCGTGTATGAGTTGATCGCAGCGACAATCAGGTGGGTCTTGCAGGGCCGCTAGGGTCATGGCTGCATTATACCTGTGCTTTCCCCAGTATCAGGTGCAGTTTTTGGAAATATAGTATTGGCCAGTGGCAGGTTTCAAGCGGACCACACACAGAGCTTCAGAAAGGTGCAGCCATCACGGATGCCTGCATGCTCCGTCCCCCTATATTCAAATGTTTATCAATAATTCATAGAACTTCATCACTCAAATCATTATATTGAAATATAAATAGTAACTACCATGTCTTTGAAGAAACAACACTAGTTGATTCCGTGTGAGATTCTGCAGAATGTAAAGACTGAGCTAGTACCAAGATATCGTCCAAATAAGGAAACCACGCAATACCCCATTCTCTAATTACAGAGAGTAGGGCACCAAGAACCTTTGAAAAGATTCTTGGAGCTGTCGCTAGGCCAAATTGAAGAGCAACAAATTGGTAATGCTTGTCTAGAAAAGAGAATCTCAGAAACTGATAGTGGTCTGGATGAATCGGAATATGAAGATATGCATGTAAGTCTATTGTGGACATATAATGCCCTTGCTGAACAAAAGGCAGAATAGTCCTTATAGTCACCATTTTGAAAGTTGGCACTCTTACATAACGATTCAAAATTTTCAGATCCAGAACTGGCCTGAATGAATTTTCTTTCTTTGGGACAATGAATAGATTTGAATAAAACCCCAGACCCTGTTCCTGAAACGGAACTGGTATGATTACCCCTGAAAGCTCCAGGTCTGAAACACACTTCAGAAAAGCCTGAACCTTTACTGGATTTGCTGGGATGCGTGAGAGAAAAAATCTTCTCACAGGAGGTCTTACTCTGAATCCTTGAGAGACAATACTCTGAATCCATTGATTTTGGACAGAATCTGCCCAAATGTTTTGGAAGAATCTTAATCTTCCCCCTACCAGCTGAGCTGGAATGAGGGCCGCAGCTTCATGCAGACTTGGGGGCTTGCTTTGGTTTCTTAAACGTTTTGGATTTACTCCAACTTGAAGAAGGTTTCCAATTGGAGCGAGATTCTTTGGGGATCTTCTGAATCAGATAGATCCTCATCAGAGGAGGATAATTCAGTATGTTGTCGGTCATTTGAAATTTCATCAACTTTATGAGAAGTTTTAAAAGACCTTTTACGTTTATTAGAAGGCGGGATGGCAGACAAAGCCTTCTGAATCGCATCAGCAATAAAATCTTTTATATTCACAGATATATCATGTGTATTCAATGTTGAAGGAACAACAGGCATTGTACTATTACTGATGGACACATTCTCTGCATGTAAAAGCTTATCATGACAACTATTACATAACTCAGCTGGAGATATAATCTCTAAAAATTTACAACAGATGCACTTAGCTTTGGTAGAACTGTTATCATGCAGCAGGGTTCCAACAGAGGTTTCTGAGACAGGATCAGATTGAGACATCTTGCAAATGTAAGAGAAAAAAACAACATATAAAGCACAATGATCAATTTCCTATATGGCAGTTTCAGGAATGGAAAAAAATGCAAACAGCATAGCCCTCTGACATAGAAAAAGACAAGAGGCATATAGGAATGAGGTTTTAAATAATGAAACGCAAACTGAAAATGTTTTGGCGCTAACAACATCTGGAAATGACACACTCACGTCATTGAAGACGCAACCTTGTGCAAGGAACTCGGCGTCAACTAAGATGCCAGAAATGACGAATTTGCATCAACGGACGTACCTTTGCGCCCAAAAAATTATCTTGCCAAGAAGGAATTTTGCCCACGAAATTTAATGAAAAGCAGTCAATTGAAAAAAGACTATACCCCAGGTTAGAAAAATATTTTCCTAAATATGTTTTTTCCCAAATATGAAACTGATAGTCTGCAAAAGGAAATATACATAAACCTGACTCATGGCAAATATAAGTGCAATACATATATTTAGAACTTTATATTAATGCATACAGTGCCAAACCATAGCTGAGAGTGTCTTAAATAATGAAAACATACTTACCGAAAGACACCCATCCACATATAGCAGATAGCCAAACCAGTACTGAAACAGTTTTCAGTAGAGGTAATAGAATATGAGAGTATATTGTCTATCTGAATACAGGAGGTAGGAGATGAATCTCTACGACCCATAACAGAGAACCTATGAAATAGATCTCCCGTAGGGAAAACCATTGCATTCAATAGGTTATACTCCATTCACATCCATCTGACATTCACTGTACTCTGAGAGGAATCGGGCTTCAACAATGCTGAGAAGCGCATATCAACGTAGAAATCTTAGCACAAACTTACTTCACCACCTCTATAGGAGGCAAAGTTTGTAAAACTGAATTGTGGGTGTGGTGAGGGGTGTATTTATAGGCATTTTGAGGTTTGGGAAACTTTGCCCCTCCTGGTAGGATTGTGTATCCCATATGTCACTAGCTCATGGACTCTTGCCAATTACATGAAAGAAAAAAATTGTTCCAGCATTCCAATGTCACCCAATCACATGCCAAACACATTGATGATATAGCGCCGCCAATAGCGCCATGTCTTAAAAGTGGATGTCCAAAAATAAATTTTTCTTTAAATACATTCATAAAAATATTCACATAAGTTGGAGTGAAATTGGAACCCATGGCTGTTCCCTGTAACTGTAAATAAAAAAAATATACTGATGTTAAAGGGACACTGAACCCAAATGTTTTCTTTCATGATTCAGATAGAGCAGCAATTTTAAGCAACTTTCTAATTTTTTCCTATTATCAATTTGTTCTTCATTCTCTTGGTATCTTTATTTGAAAAAGTCGGCCCATTTTTGGTTCAGCACCTGGGTAGCGCTTGTATAAAAGTATTTTTTTCCCTATAGTTTTGTTGTGTATTTAACAAAATACAAATTTTAAAGAAAATGTTCTAAATGTTTTGTATAAATTGGGCAGCTTTACTTTCTCTAACAAACTGGAACTCATTTGGAAGGGAGGCCTAAGCATGCATGGCATTATCTAATGGTGTGGAATGGGGTCATAGTTTGTAAAGCATTAAATGGATTAAATGAAATGAGTAATAATAAATTCTGTGTTATTGTACTATTACTTGTATGCAACTATTTTATCCCCTTCAAAAGGGGTTAAACACATAATTAAAGCCAGCTCTAGAGCAGCAATACTATGCAATCCTGACCTGAACATGGCTGATGGTTGGTGGCTACCCACACATCCCGCCAATGATAAGTTTAGGACCCATGTTCATCTCGGGACCAACAAACCGCTGCCCCTTTTTGTGGGGGTTAACACATAGTTGTCTGCAAGCGCCAGTGTTCTAGTACATTAATGCATTTTATTATTGTTCTCATATGTTTAAATTAAAAGGTCGTTAAACCCAAATAAATATATATTTCATGATTCAGATAGAATATACAATTTTAAACAACTTTCCAACTTACTTATTTACTTCTATTATGAGATTTGTTTCATTCTCTTTGTATCCTTTGTTGTAGGAGCAGTAATGTACTACTGCGAGCTAGCTGAGCAAATATGGTGAGCCAATGAAAAAAGACATATAAATGATGCCACCAATCAGCAGCTAACTTCAAGCAGTGCATTGTTGATTCTGAGACTACTTAGGTATGCTTTTTTTACTTCATTTGATGCTATTTTTAAAGCCATTTAAGCAAATGTAAGTTGTTCTGCATTGTTAAATTAATATTCCGGAACAAATCTGTTATTATTTATTTGTTACACAAGAACAACTCTTAAATATGAATTAGAATTTCTCCTTTCCTCCCCATGTAATTCTAATACAAACCTGTTTCCTTCAAGTTCACAAACGTGCTTCACAACAGGGCTCCAGTCAAACCCATCAGGCTCATTTCTGAGCCATTTCTCTAGTTCCTCTCGATTCTTGTCGGTATAATCTGTAGCAATGATCTCCTCAAACACTTCGCAGGCTGACAGGAGCTGATAAATGGTTGGACCAGTCCCGATATCAATCAGGGTTTTGCCTTTCACTTTACCTGCGTGTATTTAAAAAGGGATTCAATATTTGGCAATTGCTGACTCAACATTTTATTAAAATATATTAAATTGTTATATAAATAGTAAATTATCTTGTTTACTGTGATATCACCTGTATACTGTGGGCTGCAGGTAATTTATTTAGTTTAAATATAAAAATGTATTCATATCATAACTCTAAACTACTCAAAATCATCATATACAGATTATTTAATTATATTGGTGCATAACCTTTAAGTCAATATAGGTCCAGATTACTAGTGGAGCGGTATTTAACCCTCAAGCGTTAACTCTGCTAGAAATAAGCTTTTTGCGCGAGGAGGGTAATGCTTGCATTACTAGTTGAAATATTTTTTTTTTTAGCTTGTGCACTTACCCGACACAAGTAAAAAAACAAACAGAATATTGCAGGCGCAATAACCTATTCCCCCATAGAAGTCAACAAAGCAAAAAAAGTGGAAAATAAATACCCTATTCGCACGCAAAACACGTAGGAGCTGATTTATCAAGCTCCTTATGGAGCTTGATGCCCCTGTTTACGCGCGAGCCTACAGGCTCGCCGGAAACAAAAGTTTTGAAGCAGCGGTCTAAAGACTGCTGCACCATAACTTGTCCGTCCGCTCTGAGGCAGCGGACAGAAATCAACCCGATCCTATACTATCGAGTTGATTGACACCCCCTGCTAGCGGCCGATTGGCCACGAATCTGCAGGGGGCAGCATTGCACTAGCAGCTGGTTGCAGCTGATGCAATGATAAATGCTGACAGCGTATGCTGTCAACATTAATTGATGTGAGGCGAACATGATACACTACATTGTATCATGTCCGCTCGCACTATGATAAATCTACCTTATTCTTAAGTGCGCTAACCCAACATGAAAATATGAATTTTTTACATTCCAATGTTCTGCACATTGCAGAATATGTTCCATTTTTTCATAAAAACACAAACATATATATATATATATATATATATATATATATAATGTTTTATTTGCACAAATATATATTTATTCACACATATACTGTATATATATATATATATATATATATATATATATATAAAATATACATGATTACATATAGGTATATATATGTACAGATATATATATATATTATTTTATTATTATTATACTTTATTTATGAAGCGCCAACATATTCCGCAGTGCTGTCCATGGATACAATTCAATTAAATAAAACAATGCAAGACTTGTAAGAGACAGGACAAAATTTACAAACACATACAGGAGGGATTGAGGGCCCTATTCCCGTGGGAATTTACAATCTAGAAGGGTAGGAGGTTGAGAAACAAGAGGTGAGGACTGCAAGATTTGGAAAGATGTTAATACTGAGTTAGATGAGGGGAATGTTCGGCAAGTGAAGTTAATTTATTATTGAGTTTGGTGGTAGGCTTCCTTGAACAGAAAAGTCTTCAGGGAACATTTAAAGGAAGACAGATTAGGGCAAAGCCTAACAGCACGAGGGAGAGTGTTCCAGAGGGTAGGTGCTGCACGACAGAAGTCCTGCAGTCTAGCATGAGAAGAGGTGATAGTTGCGGATGCAAGGAGCAGATCATTGTTGGATCTTAGTGGACGGGCTAGAGTATACTTGTGTATTAGAGAGGATAAGTAGAGGGGAGCGGCGTTGGTGAGAGCTTTGTATGTAAGGGTGAGAATTTTGAATTTAATTCTGCTGTGAATGGGGAGCCAATGAAGGTACTCGCAGAGAGGTGCAGCAGATGCAGATCGACGGGAAAGGTGGATCAGCCTGGCAGAGGCATTTAGGAAGGATTGAAGGGGGGGAGGCGAGAAAGTGGAAGGCCAGCGAGTAGGTTATTACAGTAGTCAAGTCGGGAGATAACAAAGGAGTGGATTATTTGCTTTGTGGTGTCAGCGCTCAGAAAAGGGCAAATTTTGGAAATATTGCATAGATGGTTGCGGCAGGATGTAGAAAGCGATTGGATATGGGGACAAAGGATAGATTTGAGTCAAGTGTGACTCCGAGGCAGCGGACTTGGGGCGATGGGGAAATGGTGATGCCGTCAACAGGGATAGAGAAGTCAGAAGTCGGCGTAGAACTTGGGGAGGGGATAAGAAGGAGCTCAGTCTTGGACATGTTAATCTTTAGGTGGTGAGAGGCCATCCAGGAAGAAATACCAGATAAGCAGTCACTGACATGAGAAAGGACAGAGGGAGAGAGAGAAGGGGTGGAGAGGTAGATTTGGGTGTCATCAGCATAGAGGTGATATTTGAAGCCATAACTGTTAATAAGTTTACCCAGCGAAGAAGTATAGATGGAGAAGAGTAGAGGACCTAGAACAGATCCTTGAGGTACTCCAACAGACAGAGGCATAGGAGAGGAGGAGTCGCCGGCAAATGACACAGAAAAAAGACCTGTGGGAAAGATAGGAGTGAATCCAGGAAAGAGCAGAGTCACAGAGGCCAAAAGAGCTAAGGGTCTGTAGGAGGAGGGGGTGGTCAACTGTGTCGAAGGCAGCTGAGAGGTCGAGTAAGATGAGTATAGAGTAGTGACCAATATTTTTTGCAGAGAGAAGATCGTTTGTAACCTTGGTAAGGGCAGTCTCAGTTGAATGTTTTGGGCGGAATCCGGATTGCAGTGGGTCAAGCAAGGAGTTGGTGGACAGGAAGTGGGTTAAGCGATTGTAAACTAGTTTTTCAAGGAGTTTTGATGTTAGTGGAAGCAGTGATATGGGGCGGTAGCTTTCGGGAGAATTAGGGTCGAGGGAGGGTTTTTTGAGTATGGGAGTGACTTTTGCGTGTTTGAAAGAAGATGGGAATGAGCCGGTAGAGAGAGATAGGTTGAAGATGTGGGTAAGAGCAGGAGCAAGGGTGGAAGATAGGGAGGGTATTAGATGGGAAGGGATAGGGTCGAGTGGGCAGGTAGTGAGGCGTGAGGAAGATAGTAAGGAAGAAACTTCATTCTCAGTGGCTGGATGGAAGATAGAGAGGGTGGCAGAGGGAGTAATTGGGCCTGTTGGAATATTGCAGGTTGGTGTTGGGATGTTGCTTCGGATAGTACGTGTTTTGTTTAAAAAGTAGTCTGCCAGGGCTTGAGCACTAAAGACAGATGGGGGTGGTGGAGCAGGTGGGTAGAGGAGAGAGTTAAAGGTGGAAAAGAGTCGTTTAGGGTTTGAGGAAAGAGTAGATATGAGAGAAGAGAAGTAGGTTTGCTTGGCTAAGTGAAGGGCAGAAATGTATGAATGAAGAATAAACTTATAGTGTATGAAATCAGGTTCAGAGTGAGTTTTCCTCCAGACACGCTCAGCAGTACGAGAGCATTTTTGCAAATAGCGTGTTTGCTGAGCATGCCAGGGCTGTAACTGACTGCGTGGTGTTTTGCGCAGCTGGGGAGGGGCAAGTGTGTCTAGTGCAGAGGAGAGAGTTTTGTTATTGTGGGCTGTAGCGAGATCAGGGCAGGTTATAGTGGAAGTGTAAGGGAGGAGATTTTGAATGATTTTTGAAAATTGGAGCAGGTCCACAGCATGTGTATTTCTGCAGGTGCGGGGGCGGGATGGATAAGTGGGTTTAGCTTTTGCATTAATATTATAGGTGACCAGGTGATGGTCTCAAATGGGAAAAGGGCAGCAGGTGGTGTCAGATATAGAGCAGAGGTAGGAAAATACCAGGTCGATGGAGTGTCCATCACGGTGAGTCAGGAGTAGGGTGGATTGTGAGAGACCGAAGGAGGATGTGAGTGAAAGAAGTTTAGAGGCAGCGGGGGCAGATAGGTTGTCAATGGGAATGTTGAAGTCCCCAAGAATTAGGGTTGGTATATTTGAAGAGAGAAAGTGAGGAAGCCAGGCGGCAAAGTTGTCAAAGAATTGGGAGGTTGGTCCAGGAGGGCGATAGATGACTGCCACTTTGAGGGAGAGAGGGGAGAACAGGCGAATACAGTGGACTTCAAAGGAGGAGAAGGAGAGCGATGGGATGGGAGGTAGGTATTGATAAGTGCCGGAGGGGGAGAGCAAGATGCCAACACCGCCGCCACTTTTCTCACCTGGCCTAGGGGTATGGCTAAAGTGAAGGCCACCATGTGTGAGAGCAGCAATGGAAACAGTGTCAGAAGGAGATAACCAGGTTTCTGTAACTGCTAAAAGGGTGAAAGCATTTGATATAAACAGGTCATGAATGGCTGTAAGTTTGTTGCAGACAGAGCGAGAGTTCCAAAGTGCGCAGGTGAAAGGATTATATATATTATATATATATATATATATATATATATATAATGTTTTTTTTATAAATATATATTTATACACACATATACTGTGTATATATATATATATATATATATATATATATATATCAAAATAACAAGAGTATTGCATTGAGCAATGATACTTTTTTTTCTGAGGGCAGAGTTATTTTTTTTTATTTATAATTCTTGTTTTGTAACCTTTTTCTCTGAATGATTGGGACAGTGTGATGAGGTGTTTGTCACAGTCCTTGGTATCTGAGCAAATTTGGTGGTATCTTGTAGCCTGACTGTAGATTATGGATTTTTTAATGTGATTTGGGTGGGAGCTGGAGCTGTGGAGGTAGCTGCATCTATCTGTTGGTTTCCTCTATACAGATGAGTGCAGTTTGCCATTTGTGATGGATATTGTTGTATCCAGGAAGCTGACACAGTCTCTAGAAAAGTTCATTTTAAGTTTGATTGATGCATGAAATAGATTAAATGATTTATGAAAATGTTCAAGGTTTTGTCAATTCTTAACATTATAAAAATTTTTTGTAATGTACTTTCATTTGGTCAATTACATTGTATATTCCACATTCTTTATACATAGGTACACAGGTAAGCCTATGTCCACACTTTTGTCTTTTCTTAACTTTTGTATTCCCCCTGTATATACAATTTCACATCTTTATAGATATTGATTCAATGTTGATATATAACTTTATGTCAGTATATGCTCTATGTAAAGCTATATATTTCCCCTGTCTGTTCTCCTACACTGGACACTGTCTGTCTGTTACCTAAGCCCCCCTCATGATTTTTACGACACCTCCTCCTCTCCCTGCACTGTCTTCTTAGCTATGTTGTGTTTTAAGATATAATCTGTAAATTCCATTGAATTGGTCAGTATTGCTTCAGACTTGATAAAGGAAGGAACTCTTCCGAAAGCTTGTCATCTTATAAATGTATAGTTAGTCCAATAAAAAAGTATCATTGCTCAATGCAATACTCTAGTTATTTTGATATCTAAATCTCTGGACTAACACGGCTACTCCAATCAACGTGACTATATATATATATATATATATATATATATAAATATACATGATTACATATAGGTATATATATATATATTAACTTTCATGTAGAGAAGAGTCACACACAGGACTTAATTAACACAACTTTTATTAATAATTCATTAAGTCAGTCAACGTTTCGGTCCTCACAGGGACCTTTGTCAAGACTGTTCTATGTAGGAAAATACAAAGATGAAAAAATAAAGAAAAGAAAAACACAGTTAGCTGACAATAGACATATATATATTTTTAAAAACAAAGAAAGAAAAATCGAAAATAGACAAAGTGAAAAAAGTGAAAAAAATGAAAAAAATTGATTCCAAGGAAATACTTAAATACATAGTAAATGCGGTTTCATGAGCTATGCATAATAGAACCCACATGCGGTAGTACAGTATACATACTAAGATCCAGAGTCCTTAAAACAAAAGGTTGCATATTTAACAAGCAGTTAGATATAGCAGAAGATATTTCAGTTCATGCATACAAAAGCGATAGAGTTTGCAGATCAACCAAGGTAGGACCAAGAACAAGGTCATAAGGTTCTGCACACAGCTAGTTTATTTTATATACTGTTGGTACATAGGTGTAAATCAGATCATAAGGGGGACAACTGTGAAATTAAATACTGATAGGATGTATCACTCAAACTAGCTAAGCAGGAGGTGACAGAAACATAGCGCTACATAAGTACATTCTGAGAGCAATTTACAAGATCAAAGGAATCACACAAACTGAACTATAGAGCTAACGGAGGTTAAAACATTTAAAAACAGACCCCTGTCCTCACCGGGGAGGCCCACACACAATCCTAGATCATTTCACACTGGTATTGTTATGTGTATATAATTAACATCTTTATCTCCTGTTGCAGACTATATTATATATACATTCGCTATAGTCAACATGTACAAAGCCCACTGCGTTGCAAAATGTCAATATATATTATGAGTGTCCATGTGTAGTGTATAGAATACACTTTCAAGATCCTGGAAGGTGGAATATATGGAAGCAGGGTTAACAAGAATAGGATCACATCCAAACCACCAACCCAGGTTCAAAAAAAGGGAGGAAGAAAAGAACCAGAACCCACACCAGAAGGGGTGGACAAGCCAAGAATAACTCGGTCAAGAACTGCCTAGAAGATGTAGTGGTCAATTTGAGCACAAGGACCATTACAGACTTGGAGAAAGAGGTCCTCAATAAAGGTCTGAGCTTTGGTCCCACTCCAAAGACTGACATGTTTACCAACCATGTTGAATTGAATAGACTACAGAGACAGCTAAAGCTGCTGATGTGCTGAAGAGATGACTTATGCTATATAATAAGCATTATTCTCTATTTTAAATAGTAATGAGCAGTCTTCATTATGTAGCATTATTATTTTTCTCTTTAGTACATCGGCACGTATGTCATAGCCTAGATGTACATTTTAGGAATTATGCTATATTTGGTGTTACGCTTTGTATTGTATCTAATATACTGCTCTTGATATCATAATGGATCATATTTATATGTTCAGAGAATCTGTTAGTAATTTATGTGTATATAGCTTTTCCAATTATACATCATAGAATTGTGACTATCGTATATTATTTACGATCTGCTTACCTGTTGTTCATTAGCACGATCAGATGCATGCTCATTGGCTGGACCAATTACTGGTTCCATCCAATAGGGATTTAGTACACCCTTTTTAAATTCTCACTGAATGTACCTGTTTTATCAGTAGTGATTACGGCTCACGCCGCAACGTGTTTACTGACTTCTTCATGCATGCATCTGGTTCCAAGCCAGCTTTCCTCTATGGAGGCTGTATTTTAATTTTGGAAAATAAAGATTGAACTTTTTAAATCTTTTTATGCTGCTACCGCTTTTCACTTTTTTGGATCTATATATATATATAGATATATATATATATATATATATATATATATATATATAGATATATATATACATATCTATTTAAAAATGCATAGAATATATTCTGAATTGTGCAGAACATTTGGAATGTGAAATATTTACAGTAAATACATAGTAAAACAATTTATTAAATATGAATATTGCCTAAATATTATTTTACATGTTTTCATCTACTTAACTGCAAAGGACTCCAATGTACATATATATGTCTATATGTGTGTGCATATGTATTTATGTTTTTCTATGTGTATATATGTCTGTAAATATGTACACACATATGAACACACATATATATATATATATATATATATATATATATATATGTGGTGTATGTGTTGGAGTGTCCATGTTAGAGACAATATGTAGGTAGGATGAAAAAGAATATCAAGAGAAGAGTGAAGGAACATATAAATAATATAGATAAAGGTGACGTATCACATGGTGTCACAGATCAATGTAGATTGTTCCATAATAATGATTACTCAGGGTTGAAATGTAATGCAGTAGAACAAGTTACTTTAGATGAGAGAAGGAAAGATAGAATGCTTATGCTTAGAAAGTGAGAGACACATTGTATCCACCTCCTACAAACTCTAGAACCTTTAGGAATAAATCTCAAGGTTGACATACAGGCATTTCTGTTATATAAATTGGAATGTTACTCTATTAATCCCATGAAAATCTATGTAGATGTTTAAGAATATTTAAAAATGTAGATGTATATATGAACACAAGGATATGGGTAAACACGTGGGTCTGTGTGAATGCACATATCCTTTTATACGGTAAACCACATAATAAAGGTTTATAAATAACTCATTTTCTTGAGTCTACTTTAAAAATTTAAAATGCAATTAAGAATAAGTTGAATAACAATTACTTACTGAACTTAGATTTCTAAAAGAATGTGTATTTCTAAAAAATTGTATGCTAACAATATCAACTATTAAACGTAGTGTTTTTAGAGGATTTATGATTAATCATTTTTTTGCAATTTAGGTACTTATGTATATATATATTACAGTCAAATCTTGAGCTTAAATAAAACATGTAACAATATTAAGAAAACTGAAAACCATGTATTAACCAGTTTAATGACAAGGGTGGGGGCCTAGCTTCAAATAAAAAACGTTGATCTGCCACTGCCTGCACTGATATCATGTGAGTGTGACATGATGTTTCACTAGTGTCTGTGACTACAGGGGTTAGTCTTTCTGTTTTACCCATTGGTGTTTATGTGTTTGTGTGTATGTATGTGACTGTGTGTGTATTTATGCATGTATGTGTGTGTGTGTGTATTTATGCATGTATATGTGTGTGTGTATGTTTGTGACTGTGTGTGTATTTATGCATGTATGTGTGTGTGTGTTTGTGTATTTATGCATGTATATGTGTGTGTGTATGTATGTGACTGTGTGTGTATTTATGCATGTATGTGTGTGTGTGTGTGTATTTATGCATGTATATGTGTGTGTGTATGTATGTGACTGTGTGTGTATTTATGCATGTATGTGTGTGTGTGTGTGTGTGTGTATTTATGCATGTATATGTGTGTGTGTGTATGTTTGTGGAACCAGCAAATTACAGACCTTGTTACTACAGCATGGGGGGAGGGGGTAAACAGAGTCACTATACAGTACCACTATATACAGTACGGGGGGGGGGGGGCTGGAATATGTCACAGACTACTGTGGTTACTTTATGAAGTACTGGGGCAGGTAGGGTCAGGCCAGACATCTCACCGGCAGATTACAGACTGTGTCACTGGCTCACTATATACAGTACTGGTGGGTTAAGCAGTGTCACTATATACAGTAATAGAGGCTCAGACCATCTCACAGACTGTGGGCACAGGGTACCTCCTTTTGCAGACATGTAATCTGATTCACATTTTTTTTCTGTGTTAAATGTTTAAAAAAAAAGATATGTATCAAATTTACTTTTTTTTTGGGGGGGGGGTCTGAGGGTGGGGGCCCTTCTTAGATTCTTGCACCTGGGCCCTGTGGTTTCTAGTTACGCCTCTGCCCATATGTATCATTAAGCAAGGCAATGAGTGTGTAATGCCTGCCCAGAGAAGGATCTATCAATCACCCTAAGCGAGCAAGTTCGGGGGGGGGGGGGATTTCTATCTAATGACTGATGCTTCTTAAACTGCGGGAAGCACGCTTGCACATGCAAACCTGCCCTGCAAGGGCTCCGGAGCAGCTTACTCTGATTAGTATATGAAGCCCTTAGTGTCACTTTCTCTCTTTCTCTATCTCTCTGCCACTCTCTATCTGTCACTCTCTCTCTTTGTCACTCTCTCTTTGTCACTGCATGTCACTCTCTCTCTCTGATGCTCTCTCTTTCTATCTCTCTCTCTGTCACTCTCTATCTGTCACTCTCTTTTATCACTGTCTGTCACTCTCTCTCTCTGATGCTCTCTCTTTTTGTCTGTCTCTCTCTGTCACTCTCTATTTGTCACTCTCTTTATCACTGTATGTCACTCTCTCTCTATCTCTCTGATACTCTCTCTTTCTGTCTCTTTCTATCTGTCACTCTCTCTTTCTCTGTCACACTCTCTCTGTCGCTCTCTCTTTCTGTCATTCCCTCTCTCTGTCGCTCTCCCTTTCTCTCCCTCTCTGTCTCTTTCTTTGTCATTCTTTCTCTCTATAGATTACCCTCTCTTTGTCACTCTCTCTCTCTGTTTCTCTCTCTTTAATATTCTCCTCTTTTACCCCTCTCTATTTTTGGCCTCAAGTACATGCACTCTCTCTCTCTCTCTCTCTCTCTCTCTCTCTCTGTCACTCTCTCTTTTTCTCCCAACAAAGCCACCTATGGATTCTTCATTTGTGTTTTTGAAACCAACAAAATATGTATGATACCTCCAATTACTAATTAAATTATTCAGACCACCTGTTTTAAATACATCTACAGTAAGTGCACATTTGAGACTAACCTGACATAAAAACATCTACAGTAAGTGCACATTTGAGACTAACCTGACATAAAAACACCTACAGTAAGTGCACATTTAAGACTAACCTGACATAAAAACCTGACATAAAAACATCTACAGTAAGTGCACATTTGAGACTAACCTGACATAAAAACATCTACAGTAAGTGCACATTTGAGAACCTGACATAAAAAACATCTACAGTAAGTGCACATTTAAGACTAACCTGACATAAAAAAAACCTACAGTAAGTGCACATTTAAGACTGACCTGACATAAAAACATCTACAGTAAGTGAACATTTGAGACTAACCTGACATAAAAACAACTACAGTAAGTGCACATTTAAGACTAGCCTGACATAAAAAGTGCACATTTAAGACTAACCTGACATTAAAACACCTACAGTAAGTGCATATTTAAGACTAACCTGACATTAAAACACCTACAGTAAGTGCACATTTAAGACTAACCTGACATTAAAACACCTACAGTAAGTGAATATTTAAGACTAACCTGACATTAAAACACCTACGGTAAGTGCACATTTAAGACTAATAACCTGACATAAAAACACCTACAGTAAGTGCATATGTAAGACTAACCTGACATTAAAACACATACAGTAAGTGCACATTTAAGACTAACCTGACATTAAAACACCTACAGTAAGTGCACATTTAAGACTAACCTGACATTAAAACACCTACGGTAAGTGCACATTTAAGACTAATAACCTGACATAAAAACACCTACAGTAAGTGCACATTTAAGACTAACCTGACATTAAAACACCTACAGTAAGTGCATATTTAAGACTAACCTGACATAAAAACACCTACAGTAAGTGCATATTTAAGACTAACCTGATATTAAAACACTTACAGTAAGTGCACATTTAAGACTAACCTGACATAAAAACACCTACAGTAAGTGCATATGTAAGACTAACCTGACATAAAAACATCTACAGTAAGTGCACGTTTGAGACTAACCTGACATAAAAACATCTACAGTAAGTGCACATTTAAGACTAACCTGACATAAAGACATCTATAGTAAGTGCACATTTGAGACTAACCTGACATAAAAACACCTACAGTAAGTGCACATTTGAGACTAACCTGACATAAAGACACCTACAGTAAGTGCACATTTGAGACTAACCTGACATAAAAACACCTACAGTAAGTGCACATTTGAGACTAACCTGACATAAAGACATCTATAGTAAGTGCACATTTGAGACTAACCTGACATAAAGACACCTACAGTAAGTGCACATTTGAGACTAACCTGACATAAAAACACCTACAGTAAGTGCACATTTGAGACTAACCTGACATAAAGACATCTATAGTAAGTGCACATTTGAGACTAACCTGACATAAAGACATCTTCAGTAAGTGCACATTTGAGACTAATCTGACATAAAAACATCTACAGTAAGTGCACATTTAAGACTAACCTGACATAAAAACATCTACAGTAAGTGCATATTTAAGGCTAACCTGACATAAAAACATCTACAGTAAGTGCACATTTACAACTAACCTGACATAAAAACATCTACAGTAAGTGCATATTTAAGACTAAGCTGACATAAAAACACCTACAGTAAGTGCACATTTAAGACTAAGCTGACATAAAAACACCTACAGTAAGTGCACATTTAAGATTAACCTGACATAAAAACACCTACAGTAAGTGCACATTTGAGACTAACCTGACATAAAGACATCTACAGTAAGTGCACATTTAAGACTAACCTGACATAAAAACTCCTACAGTAAGTGCACATTTAAGACTAACTTGACATAAAAACACCTACAGTAAGTGCACATTTAAGACTAACCTGACATAAAAACACCTACAGTAAGTGCACATTTAAGACTAACCTGACATAAAAACACCTACAGTAAGTGCACATTTAAGACTAGCCTGACATAAAAACACCTACAGTAAGTGCACATTTAAGACTAACCTGACATAAAAACACCTACAGTAAGTGCACATTTAAGACTAACCTGACATAAAAACACCTACAGTAAGTGCACATTTAAGACTAACCTGACATAAAAACACCTACAGTAAGTGCACATTTAGGACTAACCTGACATAAAAACACCTACAGTAAGTGTACATTTAAGACTAACCTGACATAAAAACACCTACAGTAAGTGCACATTTAAGACTAACCTGACATAAAACATCTACAGTAAGTGCACATTTAAGACTAACCTGACATAAAACACTTACAGTAAGTGCACATTTAAGACTAACCTGACATAAAAACACCTACAGTAAGTGCACATTTGAGACTAACCTGACATAAAGACATCTACAGTAAGTGCACATTTAAGACTAACCTGACATAAAAACTTCTACAGTAAGTGCACATTTAAGACTAACCTGACATAAAAACACCTACAGTAAGTGCACATTTAAGACTAACCTGACATAAAAACACCTACAGGAAGTGCACATTTAAGACTAACCTGACATAAAAACACCTACAGTAAGTGCACATTTAAGACTAACCTGACATAAAACATCTACAGTAAGTGCACATTTAAGACTAACCTGACACAAAACACCTACAGTAAGTTCACATTTAAGACTAACCTGACACAAAACATCTACAGTAAGTGCACATTTAGGACTAACCTGACATAAAAACACCTACAGTAAGTGCACATTTAAGACTAACCTGACATAAAAACACCTACAGTAAGTGCACATTTAAGACTAACCTGACATAAAACATCTACAGTAAGTGCACATTTAAGACTAACCTGACATAAAACACTTACAGTAAGTGCACATTTAAGACTAACCTGACACAAAAACATCTACAGTAAGTGCACATTTAAGACTAACCTGACATAAAAACACCTATAGTAAGTGCACATTTAAGACTAACCTGACATAAAAACACCTACAGTAAGTGCACATTTAAGACTAAGCTGACATAAAAACACCTACAGTAAGTGCACATTTAAGACTAACCTGACATAAAAACACCTACAGTAAGTGCACATTTAAGACTAACCTGATATAAAAACATCTACAGTAAGTGCACATTTAAGACTAACCTGATATAAAAACATCTACAGTAAGTGCACATTTAAGACTAACCTGACACAAAAACATCTACAGTAAGTGCACATTTAAGACTAACCTGATATAAAAACATCTACAGTAAGTGCACATTTAAGACTAACCTGACATAAAAACATTAGCATATTCTTTGAGGATAGATGTCAAATATTCATCTCCCATGCTTCCTTCTCCAAAACGAAAATATCCTTCCAGATAGGCTTTTGGATCAAACTTGTCCTGGTAGTCTTCAGCACCTGTGAAATCCGTCATACTTAATCTGATATGGACACTGGCAAAGAGCTTCTGTTCTGGATGGGTTGCTGGTAACTGTGCAGCTCTGGGTCTCACTCCCCTCAGTTTACATTCTCTTGTGTGAGAAGGGGGTTGTGCTTACATTTAAAGGGGTCTACTGTATTTCTAAAGAGTAACATTCTTCTTGTAGAAAAATATGTCTGCTATAAAAATCATTTGAAATTTGAAGCTAGAGAATATTAGTTTGAGAAGCTATTTTAAAAATATACTGCTTGACAGAGAGATAATTTCACATTTTGAATATCTTAAGTAATAATGATAAATATGTTTATATTTGCAGCTCCTAAGCCATACTTTCCTTATAAGCTGTATTACCTAAAGGGACAGTCTAGGCCAACATAAACTTTCATGATTCAGATAGAGCATGTAATTTTAAACAATTTTCCAATTTACTTTTATCACCAATTTTGCTTTGATCTCTTGGTATTCTTAGTTGAAAGCTTATCCTAAGAGGTCCATATGCTAATTTCTTAGACCATGAAGGCCACCTCTTTTCAGAAAGCATTTTAACAGTTTTTCACCACTAGAGGGTGTTAGTTTATGTATTTCATATAGATAACACTGTGCTCGTGCACGTGAAGTTATCTGGGAGCAGGCACTGATTGGTTAAACTGCAAGTCTGTCAAAAGAACTGAAATAAAGGGGCAGTTTGCAGAGGCTTAGATACAAGATAATCACAGAGGTTAAAAGTATATTAATATAACTGTGTTGGTTATGCAAAACTGGGGAATGGGTAATAAAGGGATTATCTATCTTTTAAAACAATAACAATTCTGGTGTAGACTGTCCCTTTATGAGCTTTTAAATCCAGCGTGGAACAAAATGGATTAAGAGAAAGAGTGTATAGTGATAGCAAGTTTTTAAAGGTAAAATAAAGGGCATAAAATACAACAACTTACTTGCCAAATGAACTAGCCCTGAAAATGGAAGGTGTTGGAGCATCAGCCCTACACCTGACTGCGACTGATTACCGATTGGGTTGGTCCCAGCTCTCTGCAGGTCATTCACTAGGTCCCCCCGTGTGGTTCCGGGATGTTTGCTCACCGTTCTTGTGATAATTTTGACCCCACGGGGTGAGATCTTGCGTGGAGCCCCAGATCAAGGGAGATTATCAGTGGTCTTGCATGTCTTCCCTTTTCTATTTATTGCTCCCACAGTTGATTTCTTCACACCAAGCTGCATGCCTATTGCAGATTCAGTCTTCCCAGCCTGGTGCAGGTCTACAAGTTTGTTTCTGGTGTCCTTCGACAGCTCTTTGGTCTTCACCATAGTGGAGTTTGGAGTGTGACTGTTTGAGGTTGTGGACAGGTGTCTTTTATACTGATAACAAGTTCAAACAGGTGCCATTAATACAGGTAATGAGTGGAGGACAGAGGAGCCTCTTAAAGAAGAAGATACAGGTCTGTGAGAGACAGAAATCTTGCTTTTTTTTGTAGGTGACCAAATACTTATTTTCCACCATAATATGCAAATAAATTCTTTCCAAATCAGACAATGTGATTGTCTGGATTTGTTTCCACATTTTGTCTCTCATAGTTGAGGTATACCTATGATAAAAATTACAGGCCTCTCTCATATTCTTAAGTGGAAGAACTTGCACAATTGGTGGCTGACTAAATACTTTTTTGCCCCACTGTATTAAGAGCTGAATTTATCAATGCATGATGGACAGGGGGGTACATATTCTCTCTCTCTCTCTCTCTCTCTCTCTCTCTCTCTCTCTCTCTCTCTCTGTCACTCTCTCTTTTTCTCCCAACAAAGCCACCTATGGATTCTTCATTTGTGTTTTTGAAACCAACAAAATATGTATGATACCTCCAATTACTAATTAAATTATTCAGACCACCTGTTTTAAATACATCTACAGTAAGTGGACATTTGAGACTAACCTGACATAAAAACATCTACAGTAAGTGCACATTTGAGACTAACCTGACATAAAAACACCTACAGTAGGGGGGCGTGTCCGAACCACGTACTTGATAGGACGTACAGACTGCAGGCTCTTGAAGAATCCTCTTTAATCCACCGATTTTAGAGATCCTAACAGCTAAAATATACCTATATCTCAGTGATCTATGGTTGCCAAACAAGTGGTGGCCATATCTCAATCTTCAAAAGCTGTTTTAATGATCCCAGAGCCACAGCTCGGAAGATTAAGACCTAAGGCGGTGGCCTATTCCTAGGTAGCGACCCCCCCCCCCCGATCCCCCGGTTTACCAGTGCTGGCAGCAGGTTTCTGCCTTACTGATCTTTACAACAGCAATAAGCAGAATAAATAATTTCTAACCAATAATCCTGGAGAAGTACGGGTCCTAAGGTTGCCGCACACAAGATCGTTTTCAAGATGGCGACTGCATGGGAGATAAGCCTGGAGCAAGAACTAGACCAGCGCTTTGCTAAACTGGAGAATCTACTCCTTAGAATTTATCACCGATCACTCCCAATAGATTGTATAAAGAGCACTCTACCAACGACAAAAAGTATAATCACGGAAGACTCACTACAGACCCCTACAGCACATTCACACAAAGATGGCGACTGGAGAGATATCACGGCAGAGAATATACCTCCGCCTGCAGAAAACCTTCCGACGCAGATGCAGGTGAGGGAACTGCCTAAAACAGTACAAGCCGACAGGCACAGCCCGAGCAGCAATGAGGCGGTAGTGAAAGGGCTCAATTTGCGGACCGCGCAGAAGGGCCCTGGCGCGGCTGCAAGAATAGCATATGATCCTCGGCTGCCTGGTAGGAACACTCTTATCCCTCCCGATGTCGGTAAGTCAGCCCTGGTCGGTATGGACACTCAGATAGGATCTGACACTGACATTTACAATACAACAACGGAGCTTAAAACCTTTACTGTCAAAGTGCTACTGACATATGGCGAAATGGGGTCATTCATAAATACCAAGCCTAGCCAGAACTGTCTCGCATTAGACAATGTACCTCAACTATCTACTTTTGAGAACTCTCTCTTTGGACTTGTGACTAGGGAGACTAAATATGTGAGATTACCTTCCTCCTTGCACTTCAAGAAAGGGGCTGCACATGGGAAAGATCGCATCACCTTATGGCTACGTAAACTGAATATCTGCAAAGGGACGCTGCTCAGGCTGCAATTTGACTCAGGGGGCTGACGAAAAGCAAAAAGGATTATGATAAAACTGTCTGTGTATCTCCCTGTTCATTGGAACTATCGTTAATGTTCTCATGAAACTTGTTGTTGGTTTAAAATGTTATGTTCTGTTTCCATAAGTATATATTAAGCACCCCGAAATGTTTATTTATTTATTATATGTATATCTGGCAAAAGGTGGTTGCTAACATATCCTCGGCAGCCCAGCAAAAACCTATTCCCATAACACACTCTGTTAGCAAATACCCAATTCTTGGCAGATGCTTATTTCTTGGGCTCTAACATAATATTTAGGAGCGCAAGAATGATATTGATGATACTTAGTTATACCCTGCACCTTATAACCAGTATTTTAATGCACGGCACTTGCTTAGAAGGAAGCTGCCTATATATGTAAATAGGAATGCCACGCTATATATTCGCCTATACACTACCTTATGCCTTATGCTGCTCACGGTATCTAGGTGTGTTACCCCAAGCTGTCATTACCACCCTCATGGGAGTCATACCCCACATTTCCTAGGTAGTACATTGAATGACACTGTTATTTTCATAGCATTATAGCAACTGACCTGCTTGTATTTACAAGAGCACATAATTTGACAGAGAAAGGAATACCCTTGTACACCTCTTTTTTACTTTCTAATAAGCTTTATTGCCATGTATTAACATTATTTGCGCGAGACGCAACCTGTTCCCATCTATGAGATGGCGCCTGATGACTCAGACCTGATCTTATCTTGTTTCTGCTTATATTACAATGTTTTTTTTGTACATAGTTATAATTAGTTTAATTAATCCCAATCTCTTTTGGAAGCATATTAATTATAGGTTCAAGAGTGACCTAAAAACTTGTTACATGGGACTAAAATGAGGACTGTTTCAGCAATATACTGCACTTGTACATGTACCAACACCTGTTACATTTTGGTTTTCCTATCCTGTACTAGCTATTCATGTTTGCATATTTCTTCAATAAAAAATTTATATGAAAAAAAAACAAACAAAAAAAAACACCTACAGTAAGTGCACATTTAAGACTAACCTGACATAAAAACCTGACATAAAAACATCTACAGTAAGTGCACATTTGAGACTAACCTGACATAAAAACATCTACAGTAAGTGCACATTTGAGAACCTGACATAAAAAACATCTACAGTAAGTGCACATTTAAGACTAACCTGACATAAAAAAACCTACAGTAAGTGCACATTTAAGACTGACCTGACATAAAAACATCTACAGTAAGTGAACATTTGAGACTAACCTGACATAAAAACAACTACAGTAAGTGCACATTTAAGACTAACCTGACATAAAGATATCTACAGTAAGTGCACATTTAATACTAGCCTGACA
The DNA here is from genome assembly GCF_027579735.1 of Bombina bombina. NCBI lineage: Eukaryota > Metazoa > Chordata > Amphibia > Anura > Bombinatoridae > Bombina > Bombina bombina. The sequence goes on along the minus strand of NC_069506.1, from coordinate 336,356,265 downwards.
TAAAAAGTGCACATTTAAGACTAACCTGACATTAAAACACCTACAGTAAGTGCATATTTAAGACTAACCTGACATTAAAACACCTACAGTAAGTGCACATTTAAGACTAACCTGACATAAAGACATCTACAGTAAGTGCATATTTAAGACTAACCTGACATTAAAACACCTACGGTAATTGCACATTTAAGACTAACCTGACATTAAAACACCTACAGTAAGTGCATATTTAAGACTAACCTGACATTAAAACACCTACGGTAAGTGCACATTTAAGACTAATAACCTGACATAAAAACACCTACAGTAAGTGCATATGTAAGACTAACCTGACATTAAAACACATACAGTAAGTGCACATTTAAGACTAACCTGACATTAAAACACCTACAGTAAGTGCATATTTAAGACTAACCTGACATAAAAACACCTACAGTAAGTGCATATTTAAGACTAACCTGATATTAAAACACTTACAGTAAGTGCACATTTAAGACTAACCTGACATAAAAACACCTACAGTAAGTGCATATTTAAGACTAACCTGACATAAAAACACCTACAGTAAGTGCACATTTGAGACTAACCTGACATAAAAACATCTACAGTAAGTGCACATTTAAGACTACCCTGACATAAGGACATCTATAGTAAGTGCACATTTAAGACTAACCTGACATAAAGACACCTACAGTAAGTGCACATTTGAGACTAACCTTAAATAAAAACATCTACAGTAAGTGCACATTTAAGACTAACCTGACATAAAGACACCTACAGTAAGTGCACATTTAAGACTAACCTGACATAAAGACACCTACAGTAAGTGCATATTTAAGACTAACCTGACATAAAAACATCTACAGTAAGTGCACATTTAAGACTAACCTGACATAAAAACATCTACAGTAAGTGCATATTTAAGACTAAGCTGACATAAAAACACCTACAGTAAGTGCACATTTAAGACTAACCTGACATAAAAACACCTACAGTAAGTGCACATTTGAGACTAACCTGACATAAAAACACCTACAGTAAGTGCACATTTAAGACTAACCTGACATAAAAACACCTACAGTAAGTGCACATTTGAGACTTACCTCACATAAAGACATCTACAGTAAGTGCACATTTAAGACTAACCTGACATAAAAACTCCTACAGTAAGTGCACATTTAAGTCTAACCTGACATAAAAACACCTACAGTAAGTGCACATTTAAGACTAACCTGACATAAAAACACCTACAGTAAGTGCACATTTAAGACTAACCTGACATAAAAACACCTACAGTAAGTGCACATTTAAGACTAACCTGACATAAAAACACCTACAGTAAGTGCACATTTAAGACTAAGCTGACATAAAAACACCTACAGTAAGTGCACATTTAGGACTAACCTGACATAAAAACACCTACAGTAAGTGCACATTTAAGACTAACCTGACATAAAAACATCTACAGTAAGTGCACATTTGAGAACCTGACATAAAAAACATCTACAGTAAGTGCACATTTAAGACTAACCTGACATAAAAAAAACCTACAGTAAGTGCACATTTAAGACTGACCTGACATAAAAACATCTACAGTAAGTGAACATTTGAGACTAACCTGACATAAAAACAACTACAGTAAGTGCACATTTAAGACTAACCTGACATAAAGATATCTACAGTAAGTGCACATTTAATACTAGCCTGACATAAAAAGTGCACATTTAAGACTAACCTGACATTAAAACACCTACAGTAAGTGCATATTTAAGACTAACCTGACATTAAAACACCTACAGTAAGTGCACATTTAAGACTAACCTCACATAAAGACATCTACAGTAAGTGCATATTTAAGACTAACCTGACATTAAAACACCTACGGTAAGTGCACATTTAAGACTAACCTGACATTAAAACACCTACAGTAAGTGCACATTTAAGACTAACCTGACATTAAAACACCTACAGTAAGTGCATATTTAAGACTAACCTGACATTAAAACACCTACGGTAAGTGCACATTTAAGACTAATAACCTGACATAAAAACACCTACAGTAAGTGCATATGTAAGACTAACCTGACATTAAAACACATACAGTAAGTGCACATTTAAGACTAACCTGATATTAAAACACTTACAGTAAGTGCACATTTAAGACTAACCTGACATAAAAACACCTACAGTAAGTGCATATTTAAGACTAACCTGACATAAAAACACCTACAGTAAGTGCACATTTGAGACTAACCTGACATAAAAACATCTACAGTAAGTGCACATTTAAGACTACCCTGACATAAGGACCATCTATAGTAAGTGCACATTTAAGACTAACCTGACATAAAGACACCTACAGTAAGTGCACATTTGAGACTAACCTGACATAAAAACATCTACAGTAAGTGCACATTTAAGACTAACCTGACATAAAGACACCTACAGTAAGTGCACATTTAAGACTAACCTGACATAAAGACACCTACAGTAAGTGCATATTTAAGACTAACCTGACATAAAAACACCTACAGTAAGTGCACATTTAAGACTAACCTGACATAAAAACATCTACAATAAGTGCATATTTAAGACTAAGCTGACATAAAAACACCTACAGTAAGTGCACATTTAAGACTAACCTGACATAAAAACACCTACAGTAAGTGCACATTTGAGACTAACCTGACATAAAAACACCTACAGTAAGTGCACATTTAAGACTAACCTGACATAAAAACACCTACAGTAAGTGCACATTTAAGACTAACCTGACATAAAAACACCTACAGTAAGTTCACATTTAAGACTAACCTGACATAAAAACACCTACAGTAAGTGCACATTTGAGACTAACCTCACATAAAGACATCTACAGTAAGTGCACATTTAAGACTAACCTGACATAAAAACTCCTACAGTAAGTGCACATTTAAGACTAACCTGACATAAAAACACCTACAGTAAGTGCACATTTAAGACTAACCTGACATAAAAACACCTACAGTAAGTGCACATTTAAGACTAACCTGACATAAAAACACCTACAGTAAGTGCACATTTAAGACTAACCTGACATAAAGACACCTACAGTAAGTGCATATTTAAGACTAACCTGACATAAAAACATCTACAGTAAGTGCACATTTAAGACTAACCTGACATAAAAACATCTACAGTAAGTGCATATTTAAGACTAAGCTGACATAAAAACACCTACAGTAAGTGCACATTTAAGACTAACCTGACATAAAAACACCTACAGTAAGTGCACATTTGAGACTAACCTGACATAAAAACACCTACAGTAAGTGCACATTTAAGACTAACCTGACATAAAAACACCTACAGTAAGTGCACATTTAAGACTAACCTGACATAAAAACACCTACAGTAAGTGCACATTTAAGACTAACCTGACATAAAAACACCTACAGTAAGTGCACATTTGAGACTAACCTCACATAAAGACATCTACAGTAAGTGCACATTTAAGACTAACCTGACATAAAAACTCCTACAGTAAGTGCACATTTAAGACTAACCTGACATAAAAACACCTACAGTAAGTGCACATTTAAGACTAACCTGACATAAAAACACCTACAGTAAGTGCACATTTAAGACTAACCTGACATAAAAACACCTACAGTAAGTGCACATTTAAGACTAACCTGACATAAAAACACCTACAGTAAGTGCACATTTAAGACTAACCTGACATAAAAACACCTACAGTAAGTGCACATTTAGGACTAACCTGACATAAAAACACCTACAGTAAGTGCACATTTAAGACTAACCTGACATAAAAACACCTACAGTAAGTGCACATTTGAGACTAACCTGACATAAAGACATCTACAGTAAGTGCACATTTAAGACTAACCTGACATAAAAACACCTACAGTAAGTGCACATTTAAGACTAACCTGACATAAAAACACCTACAGTAAGTGCACATTTAAGACTAACCTGACATAAAAACACCTACAGTAAGTGCACATTTAAGACTAACCTGACATAAAACATCTACAGTAAGTGCACATTTAAGACTAACCTGACACAAAACATCTACAGTAAGTGCACATTTAAGACTAACCTGACACAAAACATCTACAGTAAGTGCACATTTAGGACTAACCTGACATAAAAACACCTACAGTAAGTGCACATTTAAGACTAACCTGACATAAAAACACCTACAGTAAGTGCACATTTAAGACTAACCTGACATAAAACATCTACAGTAAGTGCACATTTAAGACTAACCTGACATAAAACACTTACAGTAAGTGCACATTTAAGACCAACCTGACACAAAAACATCTACAGTAAGTGCACATTTAAGACTAACCTGACATAAAAACACCTACAGTAAGTGCACATTTAAGACTAACCTGACATAAAAACACCTACAGTAAGTGCACATTTAAGACTAAGCTGACATAAAAACACCTACAGTAAGTGCACATTTAAGACTAACCTGACATAAAAACACCTACAGTAAGTGCACATTTAAGACTAAGCTGACATAAAAACACCTACAGTAAGTGCACATTTAAGACTAACCTGACATAAAAACACCTACAGTAAGTGCACATTTAAGACTAACCTGACATAAAAACACCTACAGTAAGTGCACATTTAAGACTAACCTGACACAAAAACATCTACAGTAAGTGCACATTTAGGACTAACCTGACATAAAAACACCTACAGTAAGTGTACATTTAAGACTAACCTGACATAAAAACCTGACATAAAAACATGTACAGTAAGTGCACATTTAAGACTAACCTGATATAAAAACATATACAGTAAGTGCACATTTAAGACTAACCTGACATAAAAACATTAGCATATTCTTTGAGGATAGATGTCAAATATTCATCTCCCATGCTTCCTTCTCCAAAACGAAAATATCCTTCCAGATAGGCTTTTGGATCAAACTTGTCCTGGTAGACTTCAGCACCTGTGAAATCTGTCATACTTAATCTGATATGGACACAGGCAAAGAGCTTCTGTTCTGGATGGGTTGCTGGTAACTGTGCAGCTCTGGGTCTCACTCCCCTCAGTTTACATTCTCTTGTGTGAGAAGGGGGTTGTGCTTACATTTAAAGGGGTCTACTGTATTTCTAAAGAGTAACATTCTTCTTGTAGAAAAATATGTCTGCTATAAAAATCATTTGAAATTTGAAGCTAGAGAATATTAGTTTGAGAAGCTATTTTAAAAATATACTGCTTGACAGAGAGATAATTTCACATTTTGAATATCTTAAGTAATAATGATAAATATGTTTATATTTGCAGCTCCTAAGCCATACTTTCCTTATAAGCTGTATTACCTAAAGGGACAGTCTAGGCCAACATAAACTTTCATGATTCAGATAGAGCATGTAATTTTAAACAATTTTCCAATTTACTTTTATCACCAATTTTGCTTTGTTCTCTTGGTATTCTTAGTTGAAAGCTTATCCTAAGAGGTCCATATGCTAATTTCTTAGACCTTGAAGGCCACCTCTTTTCAGAAAGCATTTTAACAGTTTTTCACCACTAGAGGGTGTTAGTTCATGTATTTCATATAGATAACACTGTGCTCGTGCACGTGAAGTTATCTGGGAGCAGGCACTGATTGGCTAAACTGCAAGTCTGTCAAAAGAACTGAAATAAAGGGGCAGTTTGCAGAGGCTTAGATACAAGATAATCACAGAGGTTAAAAGTATATTAATATAACTGTGTTGGTTATGCAAAACTGGGGAATGGGTAATAAAGGGATTATCTATCTTTTAAAACAATAACAATTCTGGTGTAGACTGTCCCTTTACGAGCTTTTAAATCCAGCGTGGAACAAAATGGATTAAGAGAAAGAGTGTATAGTGATAGCAAGTTTTTAAAGGTAAAATAAAGGGCATCAAATACAACAACTTACTTGCCAAATGAACTAGCCCTGAAAATGGAAGGTGTTGGAGCATCAGCCCTACACCTGACTGCGACTGATTACCGATTGGGCTAGCCTACGTTGAGTAGGAGTGATATCGCGGCAGGCCCTGAAGCCCTGGGTAAGAACCCATGAGTGCAGATCTTGGTGGTAGTAACAAATAGATAATGTGAGATATTGTGCAATTGGAGCATATTGTTGCCTTGTGTAAAGATAAAGGACATAAGCTTTTTGATGATAAAAATGGCAGATGTATTCCTGTTTCAGTGCAGAGTATATGGGCCAATGAGCCTCTGAAAACCACATGCCCAAAGGGCTGATATTTGTCCATTACTTAATTAAAATATTTGGAGCATGTTCTCGGATATCCAAAAGACTTTTCCCAGGATTTTCTAATCTTAATACTTGTATGAAAATCATCAGCTTGGCCCAACCTTGACTCAGGAGTACAGTCAATATACAGTGGGGCAAAAAAGTATTTAGTCACCCACAAATTGTGCAAGTTCTCCCACTTAAGAAGATGAGAGAGGCCTGCAATTTTCATCATAGGAATACCTCAACTATGAGAGACAAAATGTGGAAACAAATCCAGACAATCACATTGTCTGATTTGGAAAGAATTTATTTGCAAATTATGGTGGAAAATAAGTATTTGGTCAATATCAAAAGTTCATATCAATACTTTTTTATAAATCCTTTGTTGGCAATGACAGAGGTCAAACGTTTTCTGTATGTCTTTACAAGGTTGTCACACACTTTTGCTGGTATGTTGGCCCATTCCTGCATGCAGATCTCCTCTAGAGCAGTGATGTTTTGGGGCTGTTGCTGGGCAACACAGACTTTCAACTCCCTCCAAAGGTTTTCTATGGGTTTGAGATCTGGAGACTGGCTAGGCCACTCCAGGACCTTGAAATGCTTCTTACGAAGCCACTCCTTCGTTGCCCGGGCAGTGTGTTTGGGATCATTGTCATGCTGAAAGACCCAGCCACGTTTCATTTTCATTGACCTTGCTGATGGAAGGAGGTTTGCACTCAAAATCTCATGATACATGGCCTCATTCATTCTTCCATGTACACGGATCAGTCGTCCTGTTCCCTTTGCGGAGAAACAGCCCCAAAGCATGATGTTGCCACCCCCATGCTTCATAGGTATGGTGTTCTTTGGTTGCAACTCAGCATTCTCTCTCCTCCAAACACAACAAGTTGTGTTTCTACCAAACAGTTCTACTTTGGTTTCATCTGACCATATTACAATCTCCCAATCCACTTCTGGATCATCCAAATGCTCTCTAGCATACTTCAGATGGGCCCGGACATGTACTTGCTTAAGCAGGGGGACAAGTCTGGGACAGCAGGATCTGAGTCCCTGGAGGCATAGTGTGTTACTGATGGAAGCCTTTGTTACGTTGGTCCCAGCTCTCTGCAGGTCATTCACTAGGTCCCCCCGTGTGGTTCCGGGATGTTTGCTCACCGTTCTTGTGATAATTTTGACCCCACTGGGTGAGATCTTGCGTGGAGCCCCAGATCGAGGGAGATTATCAGTGGTCTTGCATGTCTTCCATTTTCTATTTATTGTTCCCACAGTTGATTTCTTCACACCAAGCTGCATGCCTATTGCAGATTCAGTCTTCCCAGCCTGGTGCAGGTCTACAAGTTTGTTTCTGGTGTCCTTCGACAGCTCTTTGGTCTTCACCATAGTGGAGTTTGGAGTGTGACTGTTTGAGGTTGTGGACAGGTGTCTTTTATACTGATAACAAGTTCAAACAGGTGCCATTAATACAGGTAATGAGTGGAGGACAGAGGAGCCTCTTAAAGAAGAAGATACAGGTCTGTGAGAGAGAGAAATCTTGCTTTTTTTGTAGGTGACCAAATACTTATTTTCCACCATAATATGCAAATAAATTATTTCCAAAACAGACAATGTGATTGTCTGGATTTGTTTCCACATTTTGTCTCTCATAGTTGAGGTATACCTATGATAAAAATTACAGGCCTCTCTCATCTTCTTACGTGGGAGAACTTGCACAATTGGTGGCTGACTAAATACTTTTTTGCCCCACTGTATTAAGAGCTGAATTTATCAATGCATGATGGACAGGGGGGTACATATTCACCCCTGTCCTCCCCACCTCTCCTCATTTAACATTGCACACAAGCCAATCACACGCAGATAGGAGCTGTCAATCTCCCCAGTTGGAAGAGACTGGGGAGAATGAAATTCTCAACCTAAGAGGTGGAGAATAGGTTAGGCAAACAGCAGTCTGAAAACCACTGCTTGATAAATCATGAATGCAGATTTGCTTGTGCGAGCCTGCAGTCAAAGTGGAGAAAAGGACTTGGGAAATCTAGCCCTACAAATATACAGTTTTACCAAACACAGTACCATAAGAATGTTTCAGACAATTCTATAGCTAGTAAAACAATTATTCAATTCACAGTATCAATCAGTTTGTTCTTCATCCATATCTCCATATAGTTTTTTCATTTTCCTTTATTTTTAAACAAAAATATTTAACAGGTAACTCTCTCTCTCTCTCTCTCTCTCTCTCTCTCTCTCTCTCTCTCTCTTTAGAGGACAACATATATCATTTTATTTATTATCAATATTGTGAATTCTTACTCAGGAAACTATCCATGTTTCAATCCAACTAAAACATCACTTCCCAAGTGAACTCCCAGAATCAAATAATCAGAGGCCTCTTTTTTGTTCCTCTGTGATGTATTTTTATTTCCTTGTGGTGGTATGGGGGAGGGGTTTGTAGCTTCCTTAATAGTGTTTTAAAGGGTCAGGGTACCTGTGAATAGCATTAAATAAACTACAAGTATCAAATAAATTTTGATATTTTATGTCAGCTAAGATCTCCCTTGACGTGAGTTGTGTGGGCTATAACCAAAATAGGCCAGCCCCTCTTTTTCCTGATTACAGAACAAAGGGACTCACATTTGTAAAATTTCAGGATGATACAGTGACTGTGACTGGGTATACATTACAGGCAAGGATATCTCAAATTATCCATTTCAAAGGAAACTTGTAAACAGAGTTTTTCCCTATCTGAAAAAACTGTTGCTTAGTCTGAAATGATATCTGAATATACAAACATACTCAGAGGAGGTAGCCCTTATTCTCTAAGTGTTAAGTGTCCCCTACTAAGTTTCAAATACACAAAACTCAGATGTACGTTTCAATGGAAAATAGCAGGAGAAAACAGAGAGACATGTTTAACCCTATGAGTGCTGAAAGCATATACAAATTTAAATCTTGGTGTTAAAAAGAGAAGTTAGAAATTTATCTATATGAACTGTATAATTCTCAAAGATTTAATTGATACTCAGACTGTATAAATATTTATATATATATATATATATATATATATATATATATATATATATATATATATATCCTGAGAAGAAATGCCTCACAGTAACATATTAGATAAGTATTTGCTGAACTTAATAAGTAGCTATATAATCAATGTCAATGTTTAAACAACTTGTTTCAAAATGGATAACATATTCTTATATTTTTCAGGCATCTGATAACTACATATATAATTGGTGCAGTAAATAATATCATATGTTTCTAGACACTCAACAAGAGATATGCAGATATGCATAATTTATATTGATATGGGATAGTAGTCCAATATAAATATAATTATGTGAAATGACATCTGATTGCTGATCTCAAGGTATGTATGTGATATTAAGATGATAACTGAGAAAGTAATTGAGTAATTATGAAGGTATTATAATATTATTAAATCTTTTCATAAAAAATATGATTTTTAAATGCATTTTTAAGATATTATAAGTGGAATATATTCATGCTTAATCTTGAAATACTCAGAAAAAATGATATTAAACAGACCATATATGGAACATATAATTATTAAAACTAGGAGATTAAAAGTATATAAAAATAGGCATTTGATAAAAATATATATAAGAACTGTATTTACTGTATAGCAGTGTTGAAAATGAAACTGTTTGTCTTGTCTGCTGCCCCCAATGTCCTAAATCCAGAATTACAACCAAAAGGCATTTGGCTGTTAAAAATTACATTTCCCAGTAGCCAATCAGAGAAGACAAAAACTCCCTGCACACAGAGAAAAAAAAACTTGGCTGAAAATGTTTTCATGGTAACTGTTGCAATCCTGCTTGCTGCCATTTTTTGCTTATAGAGAGACCAGTATGCGAACAGTTTTCTATAAGACAAATACGTTGGGACACTCTTTGTGGATAAGAGACTATCAAGATTAATCCTCTTGCAAATGCGCATAATTCCCCTAAAACATATGACGATAGACATATTTGGATATTAACTGAATTCTCAAACTGGTGATCTGGTAAAGTATAAGCAATTGTATATCTAATATTTTAAACTAAGGTATTCTAAAGATTTAGTTAGATTGTAGTAAGTATACTGGTATTAAATATTAATGTGTAGAAAGAATTTTGTATTTTAATATCATAAATTAAAGGACCAGTCAACACAGTAGATTTGCATAAACAACAAATGCAAGATAACAAGACAATGCACTAGCACTTAGTCTAAACTTCAAATGAGTAGTAGATTTTTTTCTGACAATTTTAAAAGTGATGTATTTTTTTCCACTCCCCCTGTACCATGTGACAGCCATCAGCCAATCCTAAATGCATACACGTACCATGTGACAGCCATCAGCCAATCACAAATGCCTACACGTACCATGTGACAGCTATCAGCCATTCACAAATGCATACACACTTATTCTTGCACATGCTCAGTAGGAGCTGGTGACTCAAAAAGTTTAACTATAAAAAGACTGTGCACATTTAGTTAATGGAAGTAAATTGGAAAGCTGTTTAAAATGGCATGCTCTATCTGAATAATGAAAGTTTAATTTTGATTGAGTGTCCCTTTAATTACAGTTATTGATATATATATAGATATATATATAGATATATATATATATATATATATATATATATATATATATATATATATATATATATATATTAGCATTTTCCTTATTGTAGCTAAATAAGAGGTTATTTCAGCTCAGATAAATTGGCATATCAATTAGATGTTAAAGTATTTTGTTATATTGTCTAACTAAGCATTGTTATGTTACCAGTTCATACTCTGGTATTTTATTGTGGTATCTTAATGTGATTCATTGTGAATAAGGCTAATTTTAAGGGTATATCTTTTATGATCTTTTTAAAGAATATTATAACAGCATAAGCGTGTATAATTTGATTCATAATCTGGTCTCTACATAAATATATTGCAATGTGTATATAAATTTTAACTAATCTAATCCTATATTATAAAAGGCCAAGTGTGTTTGTCTGAAGCCGTCATGCGCAGCCGCAGTAGAGACAAACACACTTGGCCTTAGATCCCAGACACCTCGCACGCACAGCTAACAGCTCACACATCCACACACCCACAAACTTGGCCGCACGCGCACCCTCGCACCCACACACAGCAACCCTTAACACACAAACCCGCACCCTCGCACCCACACACAGCCTATTATACCCACAAAAATTAACTTGGCCGCCCACGCACGCGCACCCTAGCACCCACACACAGCCTGAATAGACACCTAACTTGGCCGCACGCGCATGCGCACCCTCCACAAATGACTTGCCCGCACGCGCACCCTCGCAGCGCAAGATCAATACACACCGGCGCGAGTAGTCACGTGACTACCATTTCAAAGCGTCGCAAGCCTAACAAAACTTAAAACTGCGCAACACACTCCATTGAAAGCTCCGGAGTTATCTGTGCTACACAGCACAAGAGAGAGAGAGAGAGAGAGAGAGAGAGAGAAAGAGAGAGAGAAAGAGAGAGAAAGAGAGAGAAAGAGAGAGAGAGAGAGAGAGGGAGAGAGGGGGAGAGAGGGGGGGAGAGAGAGAGAGGGGAGGGGAGAGAGAGGGGGGGGAGAGAGAGAGGGGGGGAGAGAGAGGGGGGAGAGAGAGGAGGAGAGAGGGAGAGAGGGGGGGGGGAGGGATGGAACCACGGTACATAAAAAATTGGCCCGTGTACACGGGCTTTAGGACTAGTTAATAATAATTTGGGAATAATTATTAATTTAAATTGTTTCGTATATACATTTTAATTGGAGGTTGTTTTAAAGAATAATATAAATAAATTGTATTATAACCCTGGTATATACTGACAAAAGGGATATGAAACCAAAATGTTTCTTTCATGATTCGGATAGAGCATTACATTTTAAACAGCTTTACTTCTATTATCAATTTTGTTTCATTTTATGGTATCCTTTGTTGAAGGAACAGCAATGCAGTACGGTGTGCAGCCATTAATCAGCAACTAGCTCCCAGTAGAGCATTGCTGCTAATGAGCCTACCTAAATATGGTTTTGAAAATAGGGTACCAAGTGAACAATGCACATTTAACCACAGAAGTTAATTTAAAAAAAGTCTTCAAAAATTTCATGTTTTATCTGATTCATGAAAGTTTAATTTTAAAATACTGTCCCTATAATAATAGGTTTCAATTTTGTTATGAGAATGTGTTATCTTGTATTTAGTTCTCATTCGGTCTGGAATTGCTCAAGTGTTGCGAGGGAAAGCAATCTAGTGTTACTTGTGTTGATACCAAATTAGACACGGGCACTTACCTATTTTCCATGTCCTATCCAGGTCTGCAAATCTCTCTTACTCTTCTCAGTCTTTGCATGGCAATTCTTAAACTCAGGTTTCAGACTCCTACAAACCATTTGTGGTGTTCCTAGTTACCCTAATCCTCTTCTGCCTTACCTGCCTTGTACTACTTGTGCTCTGATGGCTCTTTCATGCTTGACCCTCCACTTGGTTTGCCTAGTCCACCTGATTGATGCCTGTGTCACCATACTGTCTGGCTTGACTTGGCTTTAAAATTGACTAGGGATGGGCGAATGTTTCTAAACATTCAAAATTTAAAACAAATTTTTATACATTTGTTCGTTCAAATCAAATTTCGAATGTTTACATAACATTCTAAAATTCAATTTTCGAATATTCGTTTTTGAATTTTTCAATTACATTCGAAAATATTCTTTCAAATAATAGAATGTTTAGCTTTGTATTATCATATTCAATATTCGAAGTTGATATCTATATTTCACATTCGATTTCGAAATGTAATATTTGAATTAGATTCCAATATATCAAATTTGATTTTGTAATGCAATATTCGAATTCGATTTAAATTTCGAAAAAGTATTTCTAAGCTACAATTTTCTTTTATAATGTAATATTCAAATTCAAATTAGTTTTTATAATTCTGTTATCTTATAAATATTCCAAATATTCTAATTCGATTTTAATTTCGAAATATTATTTCTAAGCTACAATTTTCATTTGTAATGTAATATTCAAATTCAAATGAGTTTTTATTAGACATGTGCATTTTGTTTCGTTACAGATTCGAATTCAGACGAAATTAATCAAATTCGGAGCTTCGGACCTATTCGAATATCCGAATCAAATTCTTGCCAAAATCATACTAATCCTAATGAATTTGTTCCAAAAGATTTGAATCGTTCAGAGTTATTCGGTTTCATTCGGATGTGTGTGGGGCAGTTGTCTGAATTGGTGTAAATAATATTATTAAATCCAGAGAACCACTAAATCGGGAGATAATGAGATATAATTAACAATCAATTAAAATATGAGTGAGACTGAGTTGGAGTTGGAGTAGTATAGTTATGTATGTGTATAACTTGGATATTTTTTTTACTAATCTGAATCGACGTAACATAACTAACGAGTGACAACAAATCAATTTGGATACATTCATTTTATTCAAATGAGAGTAGTATCATATTCTTCTATGGACTTCTTGTCCAATCAGCTGATTCCTTTTGTTTTGTTGGTTGGATTACTGTCACAGTGATAGTCTTCTAGTCCAATAATCAGATTATTTTACTTTTGTGGGTTGGATTAAAATATTATTTATTTATTAATATTGCAGTCATTTTAACAGTGTAATAAATTTAGAAAAAAACCTAACACCTGAAGTGCTGAATGAAAAATCTCAGTAACGCAGCCCCATTGATGTCTATGGAAAAACCTCTATGTCTATGGGGTCTAACATAAACCCCAAGTCTAAACACCCCTAATCAGCTGCCCCCGACATCGCCGACACCTAAATAAAGTTATTAACCCCTAATCCGCCGCTTCCAACATCGCTGACACTAATAAAATCTATTAACCCCTAATCCGCTGCTCCCTGACATTGCCGCCACTAAATAAAATGATTAACCCCTAAACCACTGCTCCCCGACATTGCTGACACTAATAAAAGCTATTAACCACTTATCCGCCGCTCCCAACATCGCCGTCACTATAATAAAGTTATTAACCTCTAAACCTCCAGCCTCCCACATCGCCGTCACTAAATAAACCTATTAACCCCTAAAACTCCAGCCTCCCACTTCGCCACCAATAAATAAACCTATTAACCCCTAAACCGACGGACCCCCACATTGCAAAACAATGCTTTGTCCATACAAATGCTCCTTCAGGGGCAATGGGTAGCTTAGTTTTTTTTTAGAGTTAGTTTTTTTTATTTTGGAGGATTGGTTGGGTGGTGGGTTTTACTCTTGGGGGGACTTTGGATTTTTTTTACAGGTAAAAGAGCTGTTTAACTAAGGGCAATGCCCTACAAAAGGCCCTTTAAGGGCTATTGGTAGTTTATTGTAGGCTAGGGGGTGTTTTTATTTTGGGGGGCTTTTTTATTTTTATAGGGCTATTAGATTAGATGTAATTGTTTTTATTTTTGATAATTTCATTTATTAATTTTTGTAAGCTTAGTGTTTTTTATTTTTCGTAATTTAGTGTTTATTATTTTTTGTGATTTTTTTATTTTTTTTCGTAGTGTTAGGTTTTTTAAAATTTGTAATTTAGGTTTTTTAATTGGTAATTTTTTTTAATTTTATTAGAATAGTTATGCTAGGTTAATTTATATTTTAAACTTATTTTTTTTTATTTCACAGGTAAGTTTTTATTTATTTTAAGATAGTTATATTGTAATTTTAATATAAAGATAGGGGATTGTTAGGATTAGGGGTTAATAGTTTAATTTAGTGTTTTGCAATGTGGGGGAGCGACAGTTTAAGGGTTAATAGCTTTATTTAGTGGAGGCAATGTGGGAGGCCGGAGGTTTAGGGGTTAATAACTTTATTATAGTGGTAGTGATGTGGGAGGTCGGAGGTTTAGGGGTTAATAAGTTTATTATAGTGGTGGTGATGTCAGGAAACGGCGGTTTAGGGTTTATATAGTGTCGGTGATGTAGGGGGATGGCGGATTAGGGGTTTTTTGGTTTATTTAATAGTTGCAATGTGGGTGGGCAGGGGGTTAATACGTTTTAAATAGTTTTTGCAATACGGAAGCGCAGGGGTTTAGGGGTTAATAGGTAGTTTATGGGTGTTAGTTTATTTTGTAACAGTTTAGTTATGAGTTTTGTGAAACATTTTTGTTTTGCAAAATCCCTAACTACTGGTCTCAGATGGCGGTATGGATCATGTCGTTATAGGCTGTAACTCAAGCATTTTGGCCGGGCCACACAACCTGTAATACTGGCGCTATGGAAATCGCGCACAAAAACTTCATTTTTTGAGTGTGGAATGGACATTGCGTTAGAGGCTAAAATTCTTGTGGTATAGCAATACCGACACAACTCGTAATATGCGTTACTGGTCATTACGCTGGAATTGCCATTTTTACAGCGTTAAAAGCCGTAACGCCAAATTCGTAATCTACCTGTATAATAGCTAAGATGTTATTAATTTCAAATTAAAATTTGAATGTTATATCTTTGTTATTGTAGATATTATGGTGTTAATTTCGAAATTAGGTTATTGGTATTATTCCTTATTCTAAGTTGAAATTACAAATGTATTGCATTAATGTTTTCTGTAAAATTCAAAATTATTGTCTATTTGAAAAATCGCATTTAAGGCCTATAGTAGTTGTATTAAGTGATAGAGGTGTTAATTTTGAATTAAAATTCGAATTCAAATTTTACATCTTTGTTACAATAGTAATAGTGTTAATTTCGAATTTAAGGTCAATATTAGTTATATTAAGTGATAGTGTTCATTTTGACTTAACTATCGGCTAGATTACGAGTTTTGCGTTATGAGGGGTGTGGTGCTAACTTGCACGTTATTGTCACCGCTCACTTACCTACAGCGCTGGTATTACAGGTTTTTCTAAACTCGGCGTTGAAAGGCAAGAAGTGAGCATAGAGCAAAATTGAGCTCCATACCACACTCCAATACCAGCACTGCTTAAGTCAGCGGTGAGCTGGTTGTATGTGCTCGTGCACGATTTCCCCATAGACATCAATGGGGAGAGCCAGCTAAAAAAAAAGCCTGACACCTGCAAAACAGCAGCGTAAAGCTCCGTAATGCAGCCCCATTGATTCCTATGGGGAAACAAAATTTATGTTTACACCTAATACCCTAACATAAACCCAGAGTCAAAACACCCCTAATCTTACACTTATTAACCCCTAATCTGCCACCCGACATTGCCGATACCTACATTATACTTATTAACCCCTAATCTGCTGGCCCCAATATCGCTGACACCTACATTATACTTATTAACCCCTAATCTGCTGCCCCCAATGTCGCCGCCACTATAATAAACATATTAACCCCTAAACTGCCATATTCCCGCATCACAAACATTAGTTAAATATTATTAACCCCAAATCTGCTGCCCCTAACATCACCGCCACCTACCTATATTTATTAACCCCTAATCTGCCGCCCCCAGCGTTGCCGCCACTATATTATATTTATTAACCCCTAAACCTAAGTCTAACCGTAAACCTAACACCCCTAACTTAAATATAATTAAAATAAATATAAATAAAACAATTATTACCTAAATTATTCCTATTTAAAACTAAATACTTACCTGTAAAATAAACCCTAAGCTAGCTACAATATAACTAATAGTTACATTGTATCTAGCTTAGGGTTTATTTTTATTTTACAGGCAAGTTTGTATTTATTTTAACTAGGTAGAATAGTTACTAAATAGTTATTAACTATTTAATAACTACCTAGCTAAAATAAATACAAATTGACCTGTAAAATAAAACCTAACCTGTCTTACACTAACACATACCCTTACACTACAATTAAATAAATTCCCTAAATTAAATACAATTAACTAAATTCAAAACAATTAGCTAAATTACAAATAAAACCACACTAAATTACAGAAAATAAAAAACAAATGACAAGATCTTTAAACTAATTACACCTAATCTAATAGCCCTATCAAAATAAAAAAGCCCCTCCAAAATAAAAAAAACCCTAGCCTAAACTAAACTACCAATAGCCCTTAAACGGGCCTTTTGCGGGGCATTGCCCCAAAGAAATCAGCTCTTTTACCTGTAAAAAAAAATACAAACACCCCCAACAGTAAAACCCACCACCCACACAACCAACCCCCCAAATAAAGCCCTAACTAAAAAAACCTAAGCTCCCCATTGCCCTGAAAAGGGCATTTGGATGGTCATTGCTCTTAAAAGGGCATTTAGCTCTATTGCAGCCCAAAGCCCTAACCTAAAAATAAAACCCACCCAATACACCCTTAAAAAATCCTAACACTACCCCCGAAGATCCACTTACTGGGAGAAGTCTTTATCCAAGCGGCAAGATGTCATCAACGAAGCCGGCAGAAGTGGTCCTCCAGACGGGCAGAAGTCTTCATTCAGACGGCATCTTCTATCTTCATCCATCCAGGGCGGAGCGGGTCCATCCAATCAGCCAATAGGATTGAGCTCGCATTCTATTGGCTGATTGGTTATATTGTAGCTAGCTTAGTGTTTATTTTACAGGTAAGTATTTAGTTTTAAATAGGAATTATTTAGTTATTAATAGTAAGTTTTATTTAGATTTATTTTAATTATATTTAAGTTAGGGGGTGTTAGGGTTAGGGTTAGACAGATATAGGGGTTAATAAATTTAATATAGTGGCAGCGACATTGGGGGTGGAAGATTAGGGGTTAATAAATGTAGGTAGGTGGCGGCGATGTTAGGGACAGCAGATTAGGAGTTAATAATATTTAACTAATGTTTGTGAGGCGGAAGTGCAGCGGTTTAGGGGTTAATATGTTTATTATACTGGCGGCGATGTCGGGAGCGGCAGATTAGGGGTTAATAATTTTATTTTAGTTTTGCGATGTGGGAGGGCCTCGGTTTGGGGGCTAATAGGTAGTTTATGGGTGTTAGTGTACTTTTTAGCACTTTAGTTATGAGTTTTATGCTCATAACTGTAGTGTAAAACTCATAACTACTGACTGTAAAATGCGGTACGAATCTTGACGGGGTAGGGTGTACCGCTCACTTTTTGGCCTCCCAGGACAATCTCGTAATACCGGTGCTATGGAAGTCACATAGAAAAAAACTATATGCAATGTGCGTAAGTTGATTTGCGGTAAGGCCAAAAAAGTGTGCAGTGCCCCTAAATCTGCAAGACTCGTAATACCAGCGGTAGTAAAAAAGCAGCGTTAAGAGGCTTAACGCTGCTTTTTTACCATAACGCAAAACGTGTTCATTTCAAATTAAAATTTGAATTTTACATCTTTGTTATTGTTATTATGGTGTTAATTTCGAATTTCAGTTATTATGGTGTTAATTTAAAATTTAAGGACTATAGCAGTAATATTAAGTGATAGAGGTGTTGATTTCAAATTAAAATTTGATTTTTAACACAATTAGTAACTATAATAGATTAGATGTGTTCATTTCGAATTAAAATTCAAATCTGAATTTTACATCTTTGTTATTATACACCTAAATTACGAGTTTTGTGCGCTATAGGGAATTTCATGACAGCAACAAAAGTTGAGTTATTTAACTCCCGATAGCGCTGCCATTACAAGTTTTGAAAAACCCGGCTTGTGCATGCGATATGGTTGCGTTGAGCTCCATACCGCACACAATACAAGCGCTGTTTTGACGTGCTTGTGCACACTTTCCCCATAGACATCAATAGGGAGAGAGTGGACTAAGAAAAACCTAATACCTGCTATCGCGGAATAAAAAGCTCCATAACGCAGCCCCATTAATGTCTATGGGGAAAAGAAAAGTTATGTTTAAACCTAACACCAACATAAACTCCCCGTCTAAACACCCCTAATCTGCTGCCCCCGACATCACCGACACCTACATAATGTTAATAACCCATAATCTGCCGCTGCCGATATAGCCACCACTGAAATAAATCTATTAACTTCTAATCTTCCGCTCCCGATGTAGCCCCCACTATACTAAAGTTATTAACCCCTATTCCCTTTCACCCCAACATCGCGCACACTATAATAAATATATTAACCCCTATTCCGCCGCTCCCCGACATCGCCACAACTAAATAAAGTTATTAACCCCTAAACCTCTGGCCTCCCACATCACTACCACTTAAAAAAATCTATTAACCCTTAAACCGCCAGCCCCCCACAGCACAACAACCTAAATTAAACTATATTAACCTCTAAATCTAACCCTAACGTAACCCTAATCCTAACCGTACCCTAACATAACCCTAACCCTAACACCCCCTAACTTTAACATAATTAAAAAAGAGCTAAATTAAACTTACAATTATTAACTAAATAATTCCTATTTAAAACTAAATACTTACCTGTGAAATAAAACTTAAGTTAGCTACAATATAACTAATAGTTATATTGTAGCTAGCTTAGGTTTTATTTTTATTTCACAGGTAAGTTTGTATTTATTTTAACTAGGTAGACTAGTTTGTAAATAGTTACTACCTACCTAGTTAAAATAAATGCAAAATTACCTGTGAAATAAAACCTAAACTGCCTTACACTAAAACCTAACATTACAAAATAAAAAAACCCTACCATTACAAAAAATAAAAAACCTACCATTACAAAAGATAACAAATTATCCAAAATAATACAAATTATTCCTATTTTAATACCCCTTTTTTTTAAAAAAAAAAAAAACACCCCAAAATATAAAAGCCTACTCTAGAATAAACTACCAAGAGGCATTTTGTGGACCCTTAAAATGGGCTTTTGTAGGGCATTGACCTAAAGTTAACAACTCTTTTGCTACAAAACAAAACAAACACCCCCTAACAGTATTCAAACCCACACCCCCTCAAGCCCACAAAATAAAAATAAAGTAAAACCTAATCTACCCATTGCCCTGAAAAGGGCATTTGTATGGGCATTGCCCTTAAAAGGGCATTTAGCTCCTTTTCCTGCCCTTAAAAGGACATTCAGCTCTTTTATGAAATGCCCAAGCCCTAATCTAAAAATAAAAACCCACCCCAAATCGAAAAAAATACATTACACAAAATAACAAACAAATTATCCAAAATAATAACAATTATTACTATTCTAATACCCATTTAAAAAAAAACACCCCAAAATAAAAAAACCTAATCTAGAATAAACTACCAATAGCGCTTAAAAGGGCCGTTTGTAGGGCATTGCCCTAAGTTAAACAGCTCTTTTACCTGAAAAAAAAAATACAAGGACCCACTAACATTACAATCCCCCACCCCCCAAACCCACAAAATAAAAAAAAAAAACAATCTAAAAAAACCTAAGCTACCCATTGCCCTGAAAAGGGCATTTGTATGGGCATTGCACTTAAAAGGGCATTTAGCTCTTTTGCATTGCCCTGAAAAGGGCATTTAGCTCTTTTAAGAAAAGCCCAAACCCTAAACTAAAAAAAAAAACACCCAACAAAACCCTTAAAAAACCTAACACTAACCCCCGACGATCCATTTACAGTTTTTGAAGTCCCGCTTGAATGATCTTTATCCAGGCGGCAAAGTCCTCATCCAGGCGGCGAGAAGTCTTCATCCAGGTGGGCCTCTTCTATTATCTTCATCCAGGCGTCATCTTCTATCTTCATCCCGATGGTGCGGAGAGGGTCCATCCTAAAGATGTTGCCGTTGCCATGGACGCAGTCGGCTCTTTCCAGTTGCTGGGGAGGTTACTATGGACACAGCGGTGCTCTGGGCGCACTTGCTGCAACATCATCCCTCTGAGCCTCCTGGAACTGTAGCTTGGCATGAACCTGGGGCTATGTAACTGCCTCTGTTCTCTACTTACATAGCCAAAGTATAGGTGTTACTTTTCGTGCTCCTGGGTGCTGTGTACTTTATTACTGGATTGCTATTTTGTTACTGAACTCTGTCTGTCTGACTACTCTGCTTGTTTAACCCTAAAGTGCTGGATTGCCTTAACGTTGCTGAACTCTGCATGTCTGACTACTCTGCTTGCTTAACCTCTAAAGTACTGGATTGCTATACTGTTGCTGAACTCTGCCTGTCAGGCCCATTTGGCTGCTCAACCCCTGAACTGTTGGATTGCTATACTGGTACCGAACTCTACCTGCCTGACCATTCTATTGGTTTACCCCTGAACTGTTATATTACTGTATTTCCTTTTGTTGCTGACTCCTGCCTGTTCCTGTTCCTTCTATTGGTTTACCCCTGATCTGCCTTACTACTGGATTTCCTTCCTGTTGCCGCTAAGGACTAGCCTGCCTACTGTGAGTACTGCTTACCTCATTTTACAAACTTTTTCTGCTCTAGGATATTTCCTATCATTACACTTGTCACTGGGATAAGAAGACTACTGGCCAAGTTTGGTCTGATAGAGAAATATCCCACGAGCATTACAGTTAATTTTGAATTAATTCAAATTTTACATTTTTGTTAAGATAGATTATGCCAGAGGTTTTCAGATGCTTTCAAAGTCTAAGACAGTGGGCCTCCACTTAGGCGAAACTTTTGAAATGAGACCCCCCCCCCTCACTTGTAATGTATTTATTAAAATTGCAGAAATACAAGCACACACACACACACAATGTCATATACACAAACCCAATCTCATACACAAACACACACAATCTCATACACACACACTCTCATACACACACACAATCTCATACACATACACTCTCGTACACACACACACTTTCATACACACACACACTCTCACACACACACTCTCACACACACACACACACACACACACACACTCTCATACACACACACACACTCTCTCACACACACACTCTCTCACACACACACCCTCATACACACACACTCTCTCATACACACACACTCTCACACACACACACTATAATACACACACACTCTAATACACACACACACTTATACACACACACACACTATTATACACACACACTCTCATACACACACACACACACTCATAGAGTACACTACAAGTTTAAACAACTATACAATTCTACTCTGCTTTGTCAATAAAGAACATTTAAAATCACATAGTCAGTAGACTATGCAAAAATTTAATAAATGTCTAATAACTTTTGTTTGCATACTATACATATACGTAGTTATATATGTATACGTATTATATATATATATATATATATATATATATATATATATATATATATATATTAACGCTAAAGTGCAGAAATCAATTACACTGCAGATTATCTAGGTAATGTGCAGATTAACTAGGGTGATCCGTTAAAGTGCCGAAAAATTGTTTCATTTCTCAAATTACCTAGATAATCTGCACATTACCTACTAGGCACTCGTTAAAGTGAAAATAAGATCTTTGCTGGAACAACAGCAACGTTTCTGTACGCAGTGCAGAAATAAGATCTTTGCTGGAACAACAGCAACGTTTCTGTAATTTGAAAACAGAATTAGCTATGCTACGCACTGGCAGCCGACGCCAATTATGAGAAATAAAAACAACCGACGATGACAAGACGCTGGCGAAACCCCAAACTAAAAGTGGAGGGAGAGGGGGAAGGTGTAGAGAAAGGAAATGAGAGAAACAGGAGAAACCCAACTAAAAGTGTGTGCACATTACCTAGGTAAAATGCGGAAAACTCTTGATTCCGCACATTAACGGAGCAAATCAGTTAATCTGCAGATTACCTAGGTAATGTGCACATTCACGGCTTTCGAGCTTTAGCGGTAACATATATAGATATATTATTTTGGTGTATATGTATGTATTTTATCCTAAGTTAATTTATTGTTACTTATAGAGTGAATAGATTTATACAGCAGCAAGATATAACAACACAGAGGTGCAACAGTATTTTCTCAGTCAGAAAAGTTTAATATTAAATAAAATTAAAGCAAAGTCCTCTTTTATTGGAATCTACATACCAAGATGCCCAAAAAAGTTGCAAGAATAATTCTTTCAGCTTCCAGCAGCAGCAGTCAACAGCAGCAACAGCTAATAGAGACCAATAAAGATGGAGTTGAAGTAGTTAAAGTAAACAAAGTATCTGGAACTATGTAGTGGTCGTCAAATAATGGCAATTCATGGCTTTTTGAAGAAAAATAACCACCAATTGTATCTGAACATGCGGAGCAGCAGTGCTCGCAGGAAGCAGCATTAGAAAAATCCACTTCTATTAATGTATTATCCAGAGAACCAGCAGGTGATAATGGAGTAGATCTTGAAATAACTGTGGAAACTTCAAGAAGGAATGGCAGCAGCAGTAGCAGTATCTCTGTAGAAAGTTAAACTAATTCTGGTTAGGAATTGGAAGATTATGGCCTCTATTTATGAAAGGTCTTGCGGACCTGATTCGACAGTGCGGATCAGGTCCGCAAGACCTCGCTGAATGCGGAGAGCAATACTCTCTCCATATTCAGCATTGCACCAGCAGCTCACAAGAGCTGCTGGTGCAACACCGCCCCCCTGCTGACTCGCGGCCAATCGGCCGCCAGCAGGGAGGTGTCAATCAACCCGATCATACTCGATTGGATTGATTTCCGGCGATGTCTGTCCGCCTGCTCAGAGCAGGCGGACAGGGTTGTGGAGCAGCTGTCTTTAGACCGCTGCTTCATAACTGCTGTTTCTGGCGAGTCTGAAGACTCACCAGAAACACGGGCCATCAAGCTCCATTCGGAGCTTGATAGATAGGCTCCTATATATCAGAAGGATCTGTTTATACTCCAAGTCGTTATTGAGATTCTGATAATTCAGATTGCAGTACCATTGAGGAACAAACTCCAGCTTGCACCATGACTTCTACGTATCCTCTGTTCCAAAAGCATCTCAAACATGCTGTTTCATCAAAAGAATCACCAATGTTGCAGTCACAGTCAGATAGAATTCATTCTAATGCTAACAGGGTCTTTGACAAACAAAGAAAAATTCCCACAATTGAAAATTAATTTTCATTACCACTAGATGCTACACCACCACAAGTTGCAAGTTGTTAAGTAAGAGCAGCTGGTGCTGTTGTAACGGAAATTCCATCATCATCATCATCATCATCATCATCATCCATTAGGACTCCCAAACCACGTAGTAGTGCAGTAGGTGGTAGTATAGTTTGGAATTTTTATCAAAGTAAAGCAACATGTAAAATATGTAATAAAAAAAAAGTTGAGGAAAAGCAGGAACTACTTCCTTACGGTCTCATATGAATAGTAGACACAAAGTGATATGGGACAGATATTTCAATAAAAATGTTTCTTTATCCACAGAAAAAATCCAAATGGTATGCCACCACCTACTGCCGATGTTGATGGCTATAATAACACCAATAGAAGTTCATGCAGCAGCAGCAATAACCTTATATCAAATTTATTACCAATTTCTGGGAGTACAGCAGTGTCTAAGCGGCAGAGTACTTTACAAGTTGCTTTTGAAAGTGGTCAGAAATATCCCCCAAACCATGAACGTGTTGGCAAATTAATTTTAAATTTTAAAGTTGCAAAAATGCTTGCAATATATATACTTCCTTTTAATTTTGTTGAAGGTGAAGGGTTTAGGGAATTAGTCGGTTGGTCCCCATTGGCAAATCCCGAGCCACCATTATTTCTCACAAAAAGGTGTTCCCCAAATTCATAAACTTGTTTTAGAAAATGTTGGCAAACAATTAGAAATCAGCAAAACTAAAAGGAAAGGATAGAAGTATCGTGTGGCACACATAGAGGTATCGTGTGGCACACTTAGAATGAGAATCTAAATAGTGATGTCGCGAACTGAAAATTTTCCGTTTGTGAATGGCGGACTCGAACTTCCGCAACTGTTCGCGAACGGGCGAACCGGGCAAACCGCCATTGACTTCAATAGGCAGGCGAATTTTAAAACCCACAGGGACTCTTTCTGGCCACAACAGTGATGGAAAAGTTGTTTCAAGGGGACTAACACCTGGACTGTGGCATGCTGGAGGGGGATCCATGGCAAAACTCCCACGGAAAATTACATAGTTGATGCAGAGTCTGTTTTTAATCCATAAAGGGCATAAATTACCTAACATTCCTAAATTGTTTGGAATAACGTGCTTTAAAACATCAGGTATGATGTTGTATCGATCAGGTAGTGTAAGGGTTACGTCCGCTTTACAGTGACAGACCAAACTCCCCGTTTAACGCACCGCAAACAACCGCAAACAGTCCATTTGCACAACCATGAGATAGATAGATTTGATAGATACATAGATACATAGATTAGATAGATAGATCAATAGATGCACTATACATTTGATAGATACGATAGATAGATAGATTTAATAGATAAATAGATAGATTTGATAGATATATAATTTCCCAGATAGAGAATTACAAGACGTGCGGTCTGGGACCCATGGTAAGGTTCCCAGAGGCAGTTGCGGTGCCAGGGGACGTGTATATGGCATGGATTTTAGGAACCGGGAGATGGAAAAAGATGCTTGGTCGGTCCTCCTACTTCAAATTTGGGACACTGCGCGTGCAATCTACTGTGCCATCAGATATGAGTGGTGCGTTAAGTAGTACTATTCTGATCAGTTTAATACCTGTTACTCCCCCTATCGGGGGAGGTGTATATGGCATGGATTTTAGGGACCGGGAGATGGAAAAAGATGCTTGGTCGGTCCTCCTACTTCAAATTTGGGGCACTGCGCGTGCAATCGTGGCCGGACTTTTAGCCGACGGACATTTGGCAGATGGACATTTGGCCGAAACACAAGTGGCTGTCACAAAACAGTCCGGCCACGAGATAGATTTGATAGATAGATACATAGATTAGATAGATCAATAGATGCAATATACATTTGATAGATACGATAGTTAGATAGATTTGATAGATAAATAGATAGATTTGATAGATATATAATTTCCCAGACAGAGAATTACAAGACGTGCGGTCTGGGACCCATGGTAAGGTTCCCAGAGGCAGTTGCGGCACCAGGGGACGTGTATATGGCATGGATTTTAGTTATTTTTTAAAATTTACACTACTGTTACAACAGATATGAGTGGTGGTACTAGTTGGCAAGTGGGCCTGGCACACACACTGGCAGGCAGGCAATTACAATTAGATTACACTAGCAGAGTGATGTTTCACAGTCAAAAAAGTTTTTTTTTAAAATTTACACTACTGTTATAACAGATATGAGTGGTGGCACTAGTTGGCAAGTGGGCCTGCCACACATGCTGGCAGGCAGGCAACTACAATTAGATTACAATAGCAGACTGATGTTTCACAGTCAAAAAAGTTTTTTTTTTTTTTAAAAATTACACTACTGTTGCAACAAATATGAGTGGTGGCACTAGTTGGAAAGTGGGCATGGCACACACACTGGCAGGCAGGCAACTGCAATTAGATTACACTAGCAGACTGATGTTTCACAGTCAAAAAAGTTTTTTTTAAAAAAATTTACACTACTGTTACAACAGATATGAGTGGTGGCACTAGTTAGCAAGTGGGCCTGGCACACACGCTGGCAGGCAGGCAACTACAATTAGATTACACTAGCAGACTGATGTTTCACAGTCAAAAAAGTTTTTTTTTTTTAAATTTACACTACTGTTACAACAGATATGAGTGATGGCACTTAGCAAGTGGGCCTGGCACACACGCTGGCAGGCAGGTAATTGCAATTAGATTACACTAGCAGACTGATGTTTCACAGTCAAAAAAGTTTTTTTTTTTTAAATTTACACTACTGTTACAACAGATATGAGTGGTGGCACTTAGCAAGTGGGCCTGGCACACACGCTGGCAGGCAGGTAATTGCAATTAGATTACACTAGCAGACTGATGTTTCACATTCAAAAAAGTTTTTTTTTTTAAAAATTTTACACTACTGTTACAACAGATATGAGTGGTGGCACTAGTTAGCAAGTGGGCCTGGCACACACGCTGGCAGGCAGGCAACTGCAATTAGATTACACTAGCAGACTGATGTTTCACAGTCAAAAAAGTTTTTTTTTTTTAAATTTACACTACTGTTACAACAGATATGAGTGGTGGCACTTAGCAAGTGGGCCTGGCACACACGCTGGCAGGCAGGTAATTGCAATTAGATTACACTAGCAGACTGATGTTTCACATTCAAAAAAGTTTTTTTTTTTTTAAAAATTTACACTACTGTTACAACAGATATGAGTGGTGGCACTAGTTGGCAAGTGAGCCTGGCACACACGCTGGCAGGCAGGCAATTGCTATTAGATTACACTAGCAGACTGCTGTTTCACAGTCAAAAAAGTTTGTTTTTTTTAAATTCACACTACTGTTACAACAGATATGAGTGGTGGCACTGCAGGCAGGCAACTGCAATTAGATTACACTAGCAGACTGATGTTTCACAGTCAAAATTACACAGGCAAAAAAAAAAAAAGACATGTTCTAGCCCTAAAAAAAGGCTTTTTGGGGTGCTGTCCTTACAGCAGAGATCAGATGAGTCCTTGAGGACTGTAGTGGACACTGAATACACTAGTCTAGCTATCAATTTCCCTATAAAATCAGCAGCAGCTACACTATCCCTCCTCTCACTAAGAATGCAGGATCAGAATGAATCTAAAATGGCTGCTGTCCAGGAGCTGGGAGGGTCTGGGAGTGAGTGTCTGCTGCTGATTGGCTGAAATGTGTCTGCAGACTGTGAGATACAGGGTCAAAGTTTACTCAATGATGACGAATAGGGGGCGGATCGAACATCGCATATGTTCGCCCGCCGCGAACAAGCTATGTTCTCCGGCAACTATTCACCGGAGAACTATTCGCGACATCACTAAATCGAAATAATCATAATGTAGGTGAGCAAAAAGGGCGGTGGTATATAAAACATAACTTTTATTATTATGCAAGGTAAAATCGAAATATTGCGGATTAAAATGGGGTATACAAAACAAACATACACAATATTACAATTGAACAACGTTAAATTCAATAAGTAATGTAGGTCCTCCTGTAGTGTTAACATTCAGTTTGGTATGGACAAATTACATCTCATTGTACAAATAATTTCCAAATTTCAGACACACTATAAACAGTCTATAATAGGACTTCTAATCATTCAATTACGGTAACGTTGTTGGTGGGGAAAAAACAGACTCGTAGGTTCGGACTTAGCGCTAATTTATTTCAGGATTTAGAGGGGCGAAATCATAGTCGCCCTGGGAAACAAACCCCCTTCCCCTGAGTGTATATCAGCCTATGTACATGTGTGATACAAAGCATGTATTACAATAATAGAGCACTGTTATGTAAAACAGTGCAGAGGCAAAAAATGGCTCTTAAATTCAGGCCCACTGTATCACCGTTATAAGTTAAAAAGACTGATGTAACTATGAACTATAAGTTAAACGCTAGTACCGATTACGGCCAAAATATTATTCAATATGTTTTTAATATCTTAAAGATACAATACGTTGGCCCCTATATTTCAAATTAGTGGATGTAGGTGTATACCAAGGATGACAAAATGTCATCTAATATTAAAAATAGAAGAAACAAAAAGTTTAACAAGTGTGTCAAAGAAGAGAACACACTTGTAGTTACAAAAATTAGCACTGGCTTCTCTAATAAATATAAGGGATTAGATCCCACGTCCTAATAGGTAACCCTTATCGGTGCGTGCCAGCCTGTATGGGTGGTGTGGAAGGAAGGAAACATATATAGCTCAGATTATTAATCCCTTAGGGTATAGGTATGGGTTTAACAATAATCTAGCACTGTTAAGTGTAACAGTGCAAATACCAAAATGGCTAATAGATAAATACTGTACTACTATATCCCCGCTATATATAAGAGTATAAGGAAAACAGATCTTAAGTCTATATTAACCACAGGCTAAGCGTAAATGCCACTTAACGCCAACATGTAATTAAATATCTTATTTGTTTAGAGAAGCAGTGCGAACGCCTGATGCACGTTTCGCCAGCTGCTTTATCAAAGGCCTTATATATAGTGGTATTTATCTATTAGCCATTTTGGTATTTGCACCGTTACACTTAACAGTGCTAGATTATTGCTAAACCCATACCTATACCCTAAGGAATTAATAATCTGAGCTATATATGGTTCCTTCCACACCACCCATACAGGCTGGCACGCACCAATAAGGGTTACCTATTAGGACGTGTGATCTAATCCCTTATATTTATTAGAGAAGCCAGTGCTAATTTTTGTAACTACAAGTGTGTTCTCTTCTTTGACACACTTTTTAAACTTTTTGTTTCTTTTATTTTTAATATTAGATGACATTTTGTCATCCTTGGTATACACCTACATCCACTAATTTGCAATATAGGGGCCAACATACTGTATCTTTAAGATATTAAAAACATATTGAATAATATTTTGGCCGTAATCGGTACTAGCGTTTAACTTATAGTTCATAGTTACATCAGTCTTTTTAACTTAAAATGGGGATACAGTGGGCCTGAATTTAAGAGCCATTTTTTGGCACTGCACTGTTTTACATAACGGTGCTCTATTATTGTATTTGTTTCCCAGGATGACTATGATTTCGCCCCTCTAAATCCTGAAATAAATTAGTCCGAACCTACGAGTGTGTTTTTTCCCCACCAACAAAGTTACCGTAATTGAATGATTAGAAGTCCTATTATAGACTGTTTATAGTGTGTCTGAAATTTGGAAAAAATCAGTATTTGTACACTGAGATGTAATTTGTCCATACCAAACTGAACGTTAACACTACAGGAGGACCTACATTACTTATTGAATTTAACGTTGTTCAATTGTAATATTGTGTATGTTTGCTTTGTATATCCCATTTTAATCCGCAATATTTAGATTTTACCTTACATATTAATAAAAGTTATGTTTTATATACCACCGTCCTTTTTGCTTACCTACATTATGACTATTTAGATTTTCATTCTAAGAGTGCCACACGATACCTCTATCCTTTCCTTTTAGTTTTGCTGATACTTATAACCAGTATCTTGGCACTACCCTTCAGTGATACATAGGTTTACCCTGTAGGAATTTTCTGAGAATTCTAATCTGTTCCCCCTCCTAACTCCCCCTTAGAGGGGAGCTATTCTCTAAACAATTAGAAATGTCAGAGTGGAACAAAGTTCATATTACAACTGACATATGGACAAGTCCACACAGGGTGCAGACTGTGACTGCACATTGGGTATCATTTGTTGTAAGTAATGAGTATGTTTCCTCAAGGCCAATGTGCGGCATATCTTATCGTAAGCATGCAACAATGTGCATTAATAGTTTTGAATGAAAGAATCACAATGCAGCTAATAATCTTGATAAGATGAATAAAGTAATAAATTATTGTTTTTTGCCACGCAGCCTCACGGTTGGCTTTGTGTCTTCAGACAATGACTCTAACATAGTTTGTGCACTCAAGAATGGCCAAATGATACACATGCCTTGTTTTGCACATATATTAAATTTGGTTGTTGACAAATTTCTTTCAGATTCAACACATATTTATGACATGTTAAATGCTTCATAAAAGATATGCTCGCATTTCCACCACTCCTACCATGCCCAAAATTCGTTACTAACATTAAAAGAAAATAATAATTTACCATGCCATCAACTCATAATTGATGTTTCTACGTGATGGAATAGCACGTTTGATATGCTTCAACACCTTTATGAACCACACAAGACTATAATTGACTACCTTATGACATTAAGAAAACCATTAGATGGAGTCCACCTTCTTGCTACTCTTTTGGACCAACATTTTAAAGGTCAGATGTATAATTTTGTAGAGGGAAAAGAACATAAGGTTGAGAAATGAATGGGAGCACTCATCTCCAAAGTCAAGCAAGACATTTTTATAAATTAGCGAGCAAACTCTTCAGAGAAGTTTAGCAGCAGTTGCACTGGTAGTGGTCGGCCATCTTTCCCAGATTATAACAGTTCTGAGTCTGACTCAATATGTGACAATTCAGTTGGAGGAGGTAAGTCCAGTAACTCATTGTGGGTTCTTTTCAGCAAATATGGAATTATGGCTACAGGTCAAGATGCAATATTATATGAAGACAATCAGTGTTCTTCAGTGCAGATGGTAACTGCATATATGTTTGATAACACTTTTATTGAGCCTCGTTCTAACCCCCTGAATTACTGGAAATCCAAAACAATATTATGGCCAGCATTGTCACATATTGCAGTTCAATATTTAAGTTGTCCCCCAACGAGTGTTCAGTCAGAGCGTGTGTTTAGTGCTGCTGGTAGTGTTGTTGACTGATCAGCAAAATAAACTATCTAGTGTAAATGTTGACCGTTTAACATTTCTCAAAATGAATCAACACTGAATACCAGAACAACATCAGTTGGAGGCTATCAGACAAAACACTACCGGCAGCAATACAGACGATGAACCTTCAGAACAACTACTAGACAAAAGAAGACCAATTGTGTTTGATGAGGTGGATACAAATATCTAAACCTCCCCAAAAAATATTTTGTTTAAAAGGATATAAAATCTAAAAGATTTTTTTATAAATCAAATTATAAAAGAGAATTATTAATTTTTATGTCATTTTTCTGCTTCCTCGGCTGGCCTACCTACCTACTACAACTGCTGCTGTTTTTTTAATCAGATGGACAGTGTCCTGTACCACTAGAATTTAATGTTATATGATATTCACTTATGCATTCATAATCTACAGTTGGTGTTGCTACTGCTGCTGCTATTTCTGCAAAATATAGTATTTCTTAATGAAGAGCTAACATGAAAAATCTGCCATCACCACCTAGCGAATATAAAAAAATTGGCACAAAACATGTGTTTCTTTAAAGAAGACGGCTTTTTCTGCTGTATGCTCCTGCATGAATGTACAAAGATATTCACAAGCTCTCTAAGGTAGGAATGTGGTTATAAAGATAATTTAACTTTTAAATTATTATTTCTTTCTAATGACACGGTGAGTCCACGGGATCATCAATTAAAGTTGGTAATATCACTCCTGGCCAGCAGGAGGGGGCAAAGAGCACCACAGTTAAACTGTTAAGTATCACTTCCCTTCCCACAAGCCCCAGTCATTCTATTTGCCTCTAGTGCAAGGAGGAGGTGATATAATTTGGTGTCTGAAAAAGATTCTTCTATCAAGATTTTTTTGTTTTGAAGTCAGGGCAGGATTGCTCTGATCTTCCATCACAATCTAGGTCTAGCCGTACTCCCCGTTAGTCTCTTCAGTAGGGCAGTGGTGGCTTTCAAGCAGTTAGGAACTTGTGGCGTGGGCCTCACTGCATTTTCTAGCACTTTGCTGCACCTGTTTAGAAAGCCAGGGTAGGCTTACTCTGTCTTTCCTTCTTCCACAGGCCTTCTTCCTTAAAAAAGAGGCACTTTAAAGGGTTCCTGCAATTTATTATTGGGACATACATATATCCTAGTTAGGGTATTATTTAGAGCAGTGAGCAGGCACATAATGAGACTTCTTCCCCTTTATTAGCTATGAAGGGGTTAATTGATTGTAAATGACAATCTAAATGTGCCAGATTTTTCTTTCATAAGTAAAATGGCAAGGAAAACTCTGCAGTGACTAAACCAGCAGAGATCAGAACGACAACCTGTAAAACCTAGTTTTGTATCTGGCCTTAGAGTGTCTAAACAGAGTACTTTTAACCCGGCAGTGCTGGTGACTGCTATAGTTATTGTAGATATGCCTATTTTATCGTGAGAGTGAAGTTATTCAGTGTTTACCAATAACGCTTGAGGAATTGGGCAGGCAACTTTAGTTTTAATCCGCTGTAGCCTACTGAGTGCAGTATTTTAAAAATGAAGAGCAGGAGAGCAGCTTTAGGTCTGACATCAAAATTGACTAGACCACAGGAGTATGGGCGCCATTATTCAGTGGCGCACTGTTTTCTCTTGGTAGTGTTATGACTCCGCCTCCCTCTTGCTCTGTAAGATTGGAGAGGCGCCATTTTTGGCCGCTCCCGTAGTGATCATGTGACCCAGCTCCTTATCCGTCATGAGAAGGAAGTGGCAGTTTTGTTTTTGAGTCTCAGTGTATTTGAGACTGTTATTATTATTATTATCGGTTATTTGTAGAGCGCCAACAGATTCTGCAGCGCTATAAACAAAGGGGGAGTACAACAAAACAATTATAGGGTAGAGGGCCCTGCCAAGAGTTGCACTGTTGTAGTCAGCTCTTAAGAAGGTGATCTACAAACAGCTGGACTTTTAGGCTTACATGCTAAGAGGGTTCAGGGGATTGCAGTGGAGGAGAGGAACTGGTATTAGGAAAGGTTAGCGTAGGTTGTATGCGTCCCTGAACAGTAGAGTCTTTAGGGAGCACTTGAAGCTTTTAAAACTAGAAGAGAGTCTTGTGGAGCGAGGCAGAGAGTTCCACAAGATGGGAGCCAGTCTGGAGAAGTCCTGTAAATGGGATTGTGATGAGGTGACAAGAGAGGAGGAGAGTAGGAGGTCATGAGCAGAGCGAAGGGGACGGGAGGGAGAGTATCTGGAGACAAGGTCTGAGATGTAGGGGGGAGCAGTGCAGTTGAGGGCTTTGTATGTAAGAGTGAGAGTTTTGTGTTTGATCCTAGAGGCAAGAGGAAGCCAGTGAAGGGATTGGCAGAGAGGTGCAGCAGATAAAGAGCGACGTGTAAGGAAGATGAGTCTGGCAGAGGCATTCATTATGGATTGTAAAGGAGCTAGGCGGCAGGTGGGGAGACCAGAGAGGACAGAGTTGCAGTAATCAAGGCGGGAAAGAATGAGAGAGTGGATTAAAATCTTAGTTGTGTCTTGTGTAAGGAAGTGTCTAATTTTAGAGATGTTTTTAAGGTGGAAGCGGCAGGCTGTAGCCAAGGACTGAATGTGAGGAGTGAAGGAAAGATCTGAGTCAAATGTGACCCAGAGACATCGGGCATGCAGGGTAGGGGTAATGATGGAGTTGTTGACAGTTATAGAGATATTGGGGGTGGAGATTTTGGAAGAAGGGGGGAAAATGAGGAGCTCAGTTTTGGAGAGATTTAGCTTGAGGTAGTGAGAGGACATCCAGGAAGAGATGTGAGAAAGACAGTTAGTGACACGGGTTAGCAAGGAAGGAGATAGTTCTGGTGCAGAGAAGTAGATTTGGGTGTCATCGGCATACAAATGATATTGGAAACCATGGGACTTAATTAGGGAACCTAGTGATGACGTATAGATTGAGAAGAGAAGGGGACCGAGGACAGAGCCTTGCGGTACTCCGACAGAAAGTGGTGACGGGGCAGAGAAGGCTACACTGAAGGTACGATTTGATAGGTAGGAAGAGAGCCACGGAAGGGCTGTGTCACAGATGCCGAAGGATTGGAGGGTTTGGAGCAGAAGAGGGTGGTCGACAGTGTCAAAGGCTGCGGACAGATCAAGGAGGATAAGCAGAGAGAAGTGGCCTTTTTATTTAGCTGTAAGTAGGTCGTTGGTGACCTTAACAATAGCTGTCTCTGTGGAGTGATAGGGACGAAATCCAGATTGCAGCGGGTCAAGAAGGGAGTTTAACGTAAGGAAATGGGATAGGCATGCATATACTAGTTTTTCGAGAAGCTTTGATGCAAGAGGGAGGAGGGAAATTGGGCGGTAGTTGGATGGGGAGGTAGGATCAAGGGAAGGTTTTTTGAGGATAGGTGTGACCAGTGCATGTTTCATCGATGAGGGAAATGTACCAGTGCTGAGGGAGAGGTTGAAAATGTGTGTTAGTATAGGGGTAAGGGTAGCAGAGAGAGAGGGGAGCAGCTGTGAGGGGATAGGGTCAAAGGGACAGGTAGTGAGGTGAGAGCGCAGTATAAGTGCTGAAACTTCGTCCTCAGTAACAGGGGAGAATGAACTAAGTTTCAGGTTATGAGGGTTGTGGTTGAGTGAGAGTATTGTGTTGAGAGCTGATTTCATGTCTGATGGAGTCAATTTTGTTAATGAAGTGACTGGCAAAGTCTTGAGCTGACAGAGAAGTTGTATTAGGAAGTGGGGGAGGGCGGAGGAGAGTATTGAAAGTGGAGAACAGACGTTTTGGGTTCTACTATACACCATGTTCTGTTTTCACAATAAAGTAGAAACATATAATTCAACTGCTTTTAAAGGGCATCTGATTACATATGTAGTTTAATCTTTCTGCTACAGTAATATTGGATTGGAACTTTTTTCATATTAAGTTTTCCCTGCTTTAAGGTTAATTTATAATCTCTTAAAGTGACAGCACTTTTGTTTGTTCCTTTTGTTTGAAAAGGACATTAAGGAATTTTTACATTAATTTTCCTCATGTCTCTCAGGATGATGCTGTTCAGGCATTTCTACAGCTTTCACCTCAAAGGTCCCAAGCCTTTATGGCATCACATGCAGTGCCCTGCGGTTCCTCTCAATCTCCTGGAGGAGTTATTTTCCTACAGAATTGCTGACTAGGTATCTTGCGGTATCTGTGGCATTATCTGCTCTTCCTATACTAAGGAAAATCGCAAGAGGAATATTAGAGATTCAGTTAGTAAGGTTTCTGTTCCACCTGCGGCTACACAGGTTTCTCTTCCTCATAGGTCTGATGAGGAGGATACGTCAGTAGCCTCTGAGGGTGAAATCTCAGATTCGGACAGTATAATTCCTTCATCTGATGCTGAAGTAGTATCCTTCAGATTTATGCTTGAACACCTTGTATAGTAAGGAGTTTTTGGCTACCTTGGAGCGACTCCGATATGTATGTTGTTGTCAACCCTAAAGAATCTAGTAAACTTTCCGTGCTAGGTGATTTTTCAAAGGAACAGGAGAAGTCAGGGTTTCCTTTTTTCGTCTCCTGTCTTTAAGATGAGGTTTCCTGTTGCTGTCTCCATTAAATATCAGAGCGCACAGTACCTAAAGGAATAGGGCTTTTCTACTCTGGCTAAAAGAACTACGATTCCTAGAGAGGATAGCTGTTCCTTTCAGAATCAATGAACTAAGCTGGTGACTTCCATTGTATTGCCACTATGTCAAATATGGCATCTTATTGGTGCAATGCTTTTTCTGATCCCTATTTGGTAGAGACTCCTTTGTAGCAGATTCCGTACAGAATTAAGGCTCTTAAGCTAGCCAATTCTTTAGGTCTGATCCTACCAAGCATTTTCAGCCAGGAGCTAAGAAAATTGGCTTTGCGGTGCTTTCCCTCAGGGCATTATGGACAGTGGATTTTTCTTCTGTATCCAAGTTTGTGGTGCATCCATACAAGGGTAAGACCTTGTTTGGTTCTGATCTGACAGGAATAGTTCTGTTATTTAGGGAGTTTTTCCCCAATCTGGAATTGGTCCATGTGGGGGGTAGATCTCTCTGTTTGTCTACAAACGTGGATACGAGATGCCCCAGATAGACTGTGGACATAGTACTTCAGGGTTTCTACGGTGTCGTAATTCTTTTCCTTCCTGAGCCAGGTCCCACCTCTCAATTTTATTTGTCAGCCAGAGAACTGTGAGGCATTTTTGTAGTGCTTTTAATGTGACCCAATGGTTAGCTTATTAGCTATGTAAGCGATAGGTCAAGGGTTTGAATCCACTCCCAGGGACAACCCTTTGAAAGGGATTTCTCTGCTCTGTCAGTGATAGTGCCAGTTCCTGTATGACACAGGACCTAGGATTTTCTCTTTCCCTTTGTTGTTCCGGAAAAGGATTTTTCATCCTATAGTAGACCCAAAGCATCTCACCAGGTGTCTCAGAGTACCATTCTTCAAATGGAAACAAGTAGTTCCATTCTTTTTTTGGTCTAGGAAGGTCAGTTCATAGTTACCATATTCCTGGAGGATGTGTATTTTCAAGTTCCTGAGGTTTGCCTTTCTGTCAAACTTTTTCAGTTTGTGGCCTTTCCCTTTGGCCTTGTCATAGTTCTCAGGGGCTGTATTGGCAGTGTTCAGGTTTCAGGGAATTGCTGTGGTGCCATTCTTGGATGTCATAATGGTTTAGGCGCCATGTTTTCAACAAGCGATCTCTCATACTGAGATCTTGTTGTTTCTCTTCATTACTCAAATGGAAGTGAATCTGAAAATGGGTTTCCTTGGTCCAGCTACAGAGGTAGTTTCTTGGGACCAGATTAGTTTCCCTATCTCTGAAAATATTGTTGACAGAGGTCAGAAAATAGAGGATTCTTCCTCTTGTCTCTTTTAGAATTCTACTGTTTAGCCTTTCAGTGGCTCAATGTATGGACATCATCCCTTTGCTCAATCCATCTGTGAGTCTGCGGTTCTGCATGTTCAGATAGTGGACCGAGGATCTTGTGGATCTGTCTTGGAGGACAGATCTGGAGCTGTTGACACAAAATCTTCCTAGTTGATCAGAGAGGGGAATTAGTGATAGAGCACCCGCTTTGCTTGCGAGAGGTAGCGGGATAGTTACCCTCATTCTCCAGAATCTTTGGGTTTTCTCAGGAGTTTGGTCTCGGGGGAACATGCTTCCGGAGACCTTCCTGGGTAATAGTCATCATGGTTGCTAAGCCATGGGATTAGTGACTATAGACTTGGGAGGAACCCGCTCTCCCTATATCCACATTGGAGTGGAGAGCGACCTACAATGCTCTGATGGCTTGACCTCAGTTGTCTGATCCAGTTTTTCAGGTTTTAGTTGCACAATTTCATCTCAGTGGTTTACATTAACCACCTGGGAGGAACCTGGAGTTCTTTTGCCATGATTGGCATGGATTGTTCGGTGGGCGGACGCTAACATGCTAGTCAATCCACTATTCAACCTTTAAGAGTGTATACTTGTAGCAGACTTCTTGAGCAGTTAGATGTTTCATTTCAGGGAGTGAGCATTTCTCCCAGAGATGTTTTCCAGGTTTGCCCTCAGTTGTGGGGGGGGGTACTGGAGTTGGCTATGGCAGTACACCAATTTTCCATGTTATGTTTTGGTTTAAGTGTTCAGCAGGTTGCTCCCGTAAATACCCTGGTGTTTCCTTGGGATTTCAGTCTGATTGCTCTCCTTCCATGAGTCATTGTTCGTATCATATGGGAGTGAGCATTGGTATTTTAATATGTTCCTGCATAGTCACAGGATCTGGTTTTCAGACTTAGCAGATATGTATTTCTTCCACCTTGGTGGTTTGTCATGAAGATGGACCTTCTGATTCAGGGTCCATTCTTTTATTCATTCATTTTATTTTATTCTTTGTTTCTCCGCAGCTTTTGCCTTGGAGATTGACTGTTTAGTTCTTTCTAAGCGTGTTTTTTTCTGAATTGATCATTGTGTCATGATTCAGGACCTCAAGTCTGTTCGTGGTTTCTTTTGCCACAAGGTATGGTGTAAATTTCCCTGATTGGTATGAAGCCATGGACTACTCTTGGAAGTAGGGTCAGGTTTCCTAGGGGGTTTGGCCTTCTCCAGGACGGTCTGGAGGATGGTTTGTCAGTCAGTTTTATGAAGAGTCAGATTTCTGTCTTAACTATTTTTACACAGATGTTTGGTGGATGTGCCAGACGTGTATTCTTTTTGTTAGTTCCTGGTTACTATCAGGCCTGTGTTTACGTCTGTTGCTCCTCTTGGAGCATTAACCTTGTTTTAAGGTTTATCAGCAGGCTCAGGCTCCATAGATTTTAAATCTTTTCTTGGAAATTTTCCTTTTTTTTTCTATATCTTCTGCTCGGAGGGTTTAGGTACTCTCTGCCTTACAGTGTGATTCGCTTTATCTTATTTCCGATAAGGCAGATTTTTTTATCCTAGTTGGAAATATTGTTTTGAATTTGTTGTTCCCTCTCTGTGCCCTCATTTTTTATCTCTCGAGGTACGTGTGTTCACGACTTGGATGTTGTGCGGGTTTTATATTTCTCTTCTGTTTTTTGTTTGTTTTCTCTGTTTCAGAAAACTACTGCTATTTCTCTTTTCTTTGGTTGAGAAGTTTAATTTGTTTGCTTTTCAGACTGTGAGGCTGCAGTCTCCTGAGAGAGTTATGTCTCATTACATGAGGGCTGTCTCTTCTTTTAGGGCTTTCTAAATGATGTTCCTGTGGAACAGATTTGTATGACTACAAATTGGTCTTCCTTGCATACTTTTTTCAGAGTTTATAAATGTTATACTTTTTCCTCGGCTGAGGTTTCTTTTGGGAGAAAAGTCCTTCAAGCAGTGGTTCCTTCTGTTTAGGTTAACTGTCTTGTCCCTCCCTTATCATCTGTGTCCTCTAGCTTGGGTATTGATTACCAACAGTAATTGATGATCCCGTGGACTCACCGTGTCATTAGAAAGAAAATAAAATTTATGCTTACCTGATAAATTTATTTATTTCTTGACACGGTGAGTCCACAGCCCTCCCTGTTTTTTTGGACAGTTTTATGTTATATAAACCTCAGGTACCTCTGCATCTTGTGTTATTTCCTTTCTCTCCTTTCCTTCGGTTGAATGTCTGGGGGTTGTGGGAAGGGAAGTGATACTTAACAGTTTAACTGTGGTGCTATTTGCCTCCTCCTGCTGGCCAGGAGTGATATTCCCAACAGTAATTGATGATCCCATGGGCTCACCATGATAAATTTTGTTTTTTGTGTACTGTTTTGTTTTCTTAAAGAACCTGTTTTATTTTTTTTATTTATTATACAGAATCCTTCCAGAATTCAAATTCCAGCCTTTGTTTGACTGTTTATTTGAACAGCCAATAGGATTTTATCAGCCCTAATTCCTATTGACTGATTTAAAATTTTCAGCCAATAGTAATGCAATGGTACCCCCAGTATAAAAGGGGTACCTTGCATTTGAATCCTCAGTGTGCGGCGGAAGATCGCATGAAGAGGACCTCCACATCGGATTGATGGACCTCCGCCTGGACCTCCGCCTTGACCTCCGCCTTGGACATTCGCCTGGACCTCTGCCTCCGCACATCGACCGCTCCGCCTCCACAGGGATGAAGAAGATGCTGGTCCCTCGATGGATGAAGATGGAGCTGCCTGGATGAAGATGGAGCCACTGGAATGAAGATCGTTCAAGCTGAACTTCAGCAACTGTGAGTACCTAAAGAGTGGGTTAGTGTTAGGTTTTTTTAACCCCTTAATGACCGAGGACGTGCAGGGTACGTCCTCAAAAAAAGGCAGCTAACGCCTGAGGACGTACCCTGCACGTCCTCGGTGTGGAAAGCAGCTGGAAGCGATCCTGCTCGCTTCCAGCTGCTTTCCGGTTATTGCAGTGATGCCTCGATATGGAGGCATACTGCAATAACTTTACATGGCCATCCGATGCAGAGAGAGCCACTCTGTGGCCCTCCCTGCACCGGACATCGATGGCCGGTATCGTTGGTGGGTGGGAGCCGACTTGGGAGGCGGGTGGGCGGCCATCGGTGTATCCTCTGACATCAAGGGGGGCGGGATCGGAGGCGGGGCCGTTAGGGGGCGCGCGCGGGGGCGCGCGGGAGCGCGCACGTGCACGGAGGTTGGCGGGTGGGCGCGTGCACGGGGCGGGAGCGGGTGGGAACCGCTACACTACGGAAAATATTGCTAGGAAAAAATGGCCAAATCTTGTTTGTGCAAAAGCACAAAAATAGATTGTGGAGGGGTGGGGGGTTGGTTTTGTGTGGGGGGAAGCTGCACTACAGAAAATTTTAATAAAAATAAAAAAAAAACCATATTTTCTTCTAAACTGGGTACTGGCAGACAGCTGCCAGTACCCAAGATGGCGCATATTAAGTTAGAGTGGGAGGGTTATAGAGCTGTTTGGGGGGGATCAGTGAGGTTGGGGGCTAAGGGGGGGATAGTACACAGCAGCATATGCAAATATGCTTTTTAAAAACACAAAAAAACAACAAATATAGTTTTTATTTTAGTACTGGCAGACTTTCTGCCAGTACTTAAGATGGCGGGGACAATTGTGGGGTGGGGGAGGGAAGAGAGCTGTTTGGGAGGGATCAGGGGGTCTGATGTTTTTGGTGGGAGGCTGAGCTCTACACTAAATGTGATATTAACCCTGCAAGCTCCCTACAAGCTACCTGATTAACCCCTTCACTGCTCGCCATAATACACGTGTGATGCGCAGCGGCATTTAGCGGCCTTCTAAATACCAAAAAGCAATGCCAAAGCCATATATGTCTGCTATTTCTGAACAAAGGGGATCCCAGAGAAGCATTTACAACCATTTGTGCCATAATTGCACAAGCTGTTTGTAAATGATTTCAGTGAGAAACCTAAAATTGTGAAAAATTTAACGTTTTTTTTAATTTGATCGCATTTGGCGGTGAAATGGTGGCATGAAATATACCAAAATGGGCCTAGATCAATACTTGGGGTTGTCTACTACACTACACTAAAGCTAAAATTACCCCAAAAAGCTCCCTACATGCTCCCTAATTAACCCCTTCACTGCTGGGCATAATACACGTGTGGTGCGCAGTGGCATTTAGTGGCATTCTAATTACCAAAAAGCAACACCAAAGCCATATAAGTCTGCTATTTCTGAACAAAGGGGATCCCAGAGAAGAATTTACAACCATTTGTGCCATAATTGCACAAGCTGTTTGTAAATAATTTCAGTGAGAATCCTAAAGTTTGTGAAAAAATTTGTGAAAAAGTGAACAATTTTTTTTATTTGATCGCATTTGGCGGTGAAATGGTGGCATGAAATATACCAAAATTGGCCTAGATCAATACTTTGGGATGTCTACTAAAAAAAAATATATACATGTCAATGGATATTCAGAGATTCCTGAAAGATATTAGTGTTCTAATGTAACTAGCGCTAATTTTGAAAAAAAAAATGGTTTGGAAATAGCAAAGTGCTATTTGTATTTATGGCCCTATAACTTGCAAAAAAAGCAAAGAACATGTAAACATTGGGTATTTCTAAACTCAGGACAAAATTTAGAAACTATTTAGCATGGGTGTTTTTTGGTGGTTGTAGATGTGTAACAGATTTTGGGGGTCAAAGTTAGAAAAAGTGTATTTTTTTTCAATTTTTCCTCATATTTTATAATTTTTTTTATAGTAAATTATAAGATATGATGAAAATAATGGTATCTTTAGAAAGTCCATTTAATGGCGAGAAAACGGTATATAATATGTGTGGGAACAGTAAATGAGTAAGAGGAAAATTACAGCTAAACACAAACACAGCAAAAATGTAAAAATAGCCT
This sequence comes from Bombina bombina, assembly GCF_027579735.1. Classification (NCBI taxonomy): domain Eukaryota; kingdom Metazoa; phylum Chordata; class Amphibia; order Anura; family Bombinatoridae; genus Bombina; species Bombina bombina. The sequence continues at coordinate 336,314,053 of NC_069506.1, read as the reverse complement.
TGGTCCCAAACGGACAGAAAATGGAAAAGTGCTGTGGTCATTAAGGGGTTAAGGTTGTTTGGGGTGGGGGTTTTTTTAGATTAGGGTTTGGGCTTGTCTTAAAATAGCTGAATGCCCTTTTAAGGGCAATGCCCATACAAATGCCCTTTCAGGGCAATCAGTAGCTTAGGTTTTTTTTTTTAGAGTTAGTTTTTTTATTTTGGGGGGTTGGTTGGGTGGTTGGTTTTACTGTTTTGGGGTCTTTGTATTTTTTTCTGGAAAAAGAGCTGATTTCTTTAGGGAAATGCCCTAGAAAAGTCCCTTTTAAGGGCTATTGGTAGATTATTGTAGGCTAGGGGGTGGTTTTTTTTGGGGGGGGCATTTATATTTTTATAGGGCTATTAGATTAGGTGTAATAGTTTTAATTTTAATTTTAATTTGTAATTTAGTGTTTGTTATTTTTGTACTTTAGTATTTTTTATTTTTTTTGTAATTTAGTATTGCTATCTAAAGGAGTGGAGAGTCCACGGCTTCATCCCTTACTGTAGGGAATTAAGAACCTTGCCACCAGGAGGAGGCAAAGACACCTCAGCCAAAGGTTTGAATACCTCCCCCACTTCTCTCATCCCCAGTCATTCTTTGCCTTTCATCACAGGAAGACCAGAGAAGAGAGAGGCCTTTCTAGAGTGTGTGAGAGTTCTCGCCTCTCTCGGGGTTATCGTACCAGTACCCCTATCAGAAAGGTTAATTTATAGTTTAAACTTAGTTTTTTTAATTTCCCAGGTAAGCTTTTATTTATTTTAAGATAGGGATCTTGTAATTTTAATGTAAAGTTAGGGGGTTGTTAGGTTTAGGGATTAATAGTTTAATTTAGCTATCATACCAGTACCCCTATCAGAAAGGGGTCTAGGGTACTTTTCCAACCTTTTTGTGGTTCCAAAGAATGAGGGCACGTTCCGCCCGATTCTGTACCTAAAGTGTTTAAACAAGTTTCTGAATGTTCCATCCTTCAAAATGGAAACGATCAGATCTATTCTGCCCCTAGTTCAAGAGGGACAGTTCATGACAACTGTAGACTTGAAGGATGTTTACCTTCATGTGCCAATTCACAGGGACCACTTCAGGTTCCTAAGATTTGTGTTTCTCAAACAATACCTCCAGTTTGTGGCCCTTCCTTTTGGTCTGGCAACGGCCCCAAGACTCTTCACGAAAGTTCTGGGGACACTGCTTGCAGTGGCCAGATCCAGGGGCATTGCGGTGGCGCCTTATCTGGATGACTTTTGAACGCCTAGTCTTAGCCAAGAGAGGCTTTTCTGAAAGTGTGATGAGTAATTTAATTTATTTAATTTGTAGTTATTTTAATTTTAGTCTAATAGTTATGTTAGGTTAATTTATAGTTTAAACTTAGGTTTTTTTAATTTCCCAGGTAAACTTTTATTTATTTTAAGATAGGGATCTTGTAATTTTAATGTAAAGTTAGGGGGTTGTTAGGTTTAGGGGTTAATAGTTTAATTTAATATAATTATAATTATAGTGTGGGCAATGTTGGAGTGCGGGGGAATAGGGGTTATTAACTTTACAGGGAGTGCAGAATTATTAGGCAAGTTGTATTTTTGAGGATTAATTTTATTATTGAACAACAACCATGTTCTCAATGAACCCAAAAAACTCATTAATATCAAAGCTGAATAGTTTTGGAAGTAGTTTTTAGTTTGTTTTTAGTTATAGCTATTTTAGGGGGATATCTGTGTGTGCAGGTGACTATTACTGTGCATATTTATTAGGCAACTTAACAAAAAACAAATATATACCCATTTCAATTATTTATTTTTACCAGTGAAACCAATATAACATCTCAACATTCACAAATATACATTTCTGACATTCAAAAACAAAACAAAAACAAATCAGTGACCAATATAGCCACCTTTCTTTGCAAGGACACTCAAAAGCCTGCCATCCATGGATTCTGTCAGTGTTTTGATCTGTTCACCATCAACATTGCGTGCAGCAGCAACCACAGCCTCCCAGACACTGTTCAGAGAGGTGTACTGTTTTCCCTCCTTGTAAATCTCACATTTGATGATGGACCACAGGTTCTCAATGGGGTTCAGATCAGGTGAACAAGGAGGCCATGTCATTAGATTTTCTTCTTTTATACCCTTTCTTGCCAGCCACGCTGTGGAGTACTTGGACGCTGTGATGGAGCATTGTCCTGCATGAAAATCATGTTTTTCTTGAAGGATGCAGACTTCTTCCTGTACCACTGCTTGAAGAAGGTGTCTTCCAGAAACTGGCAGTAGGACTGGGAGTTGAGCTTGACTCCATCCTCAACCCGAAAAGGCCCCACAAGCTCATCTTTGATGATACCAGCCCAAACCAGTACTCCACCTCCACCGTGCTGGCGTCTGAGTCGGACTGGAGCTCTCTGCCCTTTACCAATCCAGCCACGGGCCCATCCATCTGGCCCATCAAGACTCACTCTCATTTCATCAGTCCATAAAACCTTAGAAAAATCAGTCTTGAGATATTTCTTGGCCCAGTCTTGACGTTTCAGCTTGTGTGTCTTGTTCAGTGGTGGTAGTCTTTCAGCCTTTCTTACCTTGGCCATGTCTCTGAGTATTGCACACCTTTTGCTTTTGGGCACTTCAGTGATGTTGCAGCTCTGAAATATGGCCAAACTGGTGGCAAGTGGCATCTTGGCAGCTGCACGCTTGACATTTCTCAGTTCATGGGCAGTTATTTTGCGCCTTGGTATTTCCACACGTTTCTTGCGACCCTGTTGACTATTTTGAATGAAACGCTTGATTGTTCGATGATCACGCTTCAGAAGCTTTGCAATTTTAAGAGTGCTGCATCCCTCTGCAAGATATCTCACTATTTTTGACTTTTCTGAGCCTGTCAAGTCCTTCTTTTGACCCATTTTGCCAAAGGAAAGGAAGTTGCCTAATAATTATGCACACCTGATATAGGGTGTTGATGTCATTAGACCACACCCCTTCTCATTACAGAGATGCACATCACCTAATATGCTTAATTGGTAGTAGGCTTTCGAGCCTATACAGCTTGGAGTAAGACAACATGCATAAAGAGGATGATGTGGTCAAAATACTCATTTGCCTAATAATTCTGCACTCCCTGTAGTATAGTGCGACAATGTCAGGGAGCTGTGGAATAGGGGTTAATACATTTTATCAGCGATGTTGGGAGCGGCAGATTAGGGGGTTAATAACTTTAATTAAGTTTTTGCAATGCGGGAGGGCCTCAGTTTAGGGGTTAATAGGTAGTTTATGGGTGTTTATGTTTAAACTTAGGTTTTTTTAATTTCCCAGGTTAGCTTTTATTTATTTTAAGATAGGGATCTTGTAATTTTAATGTAAAGTTAGGGGGTTGTTAGGTTTAGGGGTTAATAGCTTAATTTAGTTTTTGGTGATGGGGGGGGCTGGCGGTTTAGGGGTTAATAGGTTTATTTAGAGGTGGTGTTGTGGGAGGCCAGAGGTTTAGGGGTTAATAACTTTATTTAGTGGTGGCAATGGCGGGGAGCAGCGGAATAGGGGTTGATATCTTTATTATACTTTAGTATAGTGGTGACAATGTCAGGGAGCGGCGGAATAGGGGTTAATAAATTGTATTAGTGGCAGCGATGTCGGGAGCGGCAGATTAGGGGTTAATAACTTTAATTTAGTTTTTGCAATGCGAGAGAGCCTCAGTTTAGGGGTTAATAGGTAGTTTATGGGTGTTAGTGTAATTTATAACACTTTAGTTATGAGTTTTATGTAACAGTTTTGTTGTGTAAAACTCAAACTACTGGTCTCAGATGGCGGTACGGATGATCTTGTCGTTATAGAGTATAACACAAGCTTTTTAGCCTCACCGCAAAACTCGTAATGGCAGCACTATGGAAATCCCATGAAATAACGTCAATGTTCTGAATGCGGGACTGACGTTGCGTTACAAGCTAAAAGGCTTGCGGTACAGTTATACCGACACGATTTGTAATGGCTGCGTTGCTGTTTTAACGCAGAAATGGCCATTTTTTCAGCGTTAAAACACGAACGCACAACAATCTCTAAACGGAATTTCCATCTCTGAAAGGTAATATAGTTATTAGAATTGCATAACCCTTTAATTACTTCATTGGCTTTCTTTTACATAAGTCTGCAAGTGTTTTTTGTGTACTGTTTATACTTAAACAACCTGTTTTATTTTTTTTCTTTATTATACAGGATCCTTTCAGAATTCTAAATCCAGACTTTGTTTAACTGTATATTTAATAATTAAGAAGGACCCACTACAAATGCTTCATTTCTGAACTACAGACTGCTGGAATTGTGCTGAAAACTGCTGCTGAGAGTTGATAAAAGTCTCTAAAAGGAATTTTCCATCTCTGAAAGGTAAACATATATTTATTAGTATTGCATACCCCTTTAATTAATTAATTGGCTTTCTTTTACATAAATCTGCATGTGTATTTTGTGTGTACTGTTTACTTAACACATATTTTTGTTTTTCTTTATTATACAGGATCCTTTCAGATTTCTAAACCTGGCCTTAGTTTGACTGTGTATTTAATAATTCAGGAACACAAACTACAAATGCTTCATTTCTGGACTGCTGGAGTTGTGCTGGAAACAGGGTCCTTTCAGATTTCTAAATCTGGCCTTTGACTGTGTATTTAATAATTGAGAAGGATAAACTACCAAATGCATAATTTCTGAACTTCAGACTGCTGGAGTTGTGCTGAAAACTGTGACTGCTGCAGTGCTGAGTAGCGATGAGCAAATGTGTTTAAATTTGAATTCGAATGTTAGTACGAATAATATTGTAGAAAATCGATTTACATAATAGAATGTTGATAAGAACGAATATTCTTAAAAAATTATATTATCGAATGTTATTTACAGTTTTCGAATATCACTTTTGAATTCGAATATTACATTTATAAAACACAGTATTAGACTAGAGATATTATTTTGAATTCGAATGTCACATTTAAATTTGAATATTACATTTATAAAACACAGTATAAGACTAGAAATACTATTTTCGAATTCGAATGTTATATTTATAAAACACAGTATAAGACTAGAAATACTATTTTCGAATTCGAATGTTATATTTATAAAACACAGTATTAGACTAGAAATACTATTTTAAATTCGAATGTCACATTCAAATTTGAATATTACATTTATTAAACACAGTTGTAGACTAGAAATACTATTTCGAATTCGAATGTAGAATTCAAATTCGAACGTGGCATTCAAATTCGAATATTACATTTAAAAAACAGTATATTACATTTATTAAACACAGTTGTAGACTAGAAATACTATTTCAAATTCGAATGTTACATTCAAATTTGAATATTATATTTTGAAATTGAATGAATACATAGCTAAACATTCTATTATTCGAACGAATATTTTCGAATTTTATTGAAAAATTCCAAAATGAAAATTCAAAAATAGAATGTTAGAAGGTTATTTAAACATTCGAAATTCGATTCATTCATTTAAAATTATGAATTTTTAGAAACATTCGCCCATCCCTACTGCTGAGGGTTGATACAAGTCTCTAAAAGGAATTTTCCATCTCTGAAAGGTAATATAGTTATTAGAATTGCATACTCCTTTAATTAATTCATTGGCTTTCTTTTACATAAGTCTGCAAGTGTTTTTTTGTGTACTGTTTATACTTAAAGAACCTGTTTTATTTATTTTTTCTTTATTATACAGGATCCTTTCAGAATTCTAAATCCGGCCTTTGTTTGACTGTGTATTTAATAATTGAGAAGGACCAACTACAAATACTTCATTTCTGAACTACAGACTGAGGGTTGATACTAGGGATGGGCGAATGTTTCTAAAAATTAAAAATTTAAAACGAATTTTTATACATTTGTTTGTTCGAATCGAATTTCAAATGTTTATATAACATTCCAACATTTTATTTTCAAATTTTATTTTTCAAATGTTTCAATAAAATGCTTTTAATATTTGTTCGAATAATAGAATGTTTAGTTATGTATTCATTCAATTTCAAAATGTAATATTCAAATTTGAATGTGACATTCAAATTTGAATGTCACATTCGAATTCAAAATAGTATTTCTAGTCTACAACTGTGTTTAATAAATCTAATATTCGAATTTGAATGCTACATTCAAATTCGAATGTCACATTTGAATTCGAATGTCACATTCGAATTCGAAATAGTATTTCTAGTCTAATACTGTGTTTTTTAAAGCTAATATTCGAATTTGAATGTCACATTCAAATTCAAATGTCACATGCAAATTCAATTGTCACATTTGAATTTGAATGTCACATTCAAATTCGAGTCACATTCAAATTCGAAAGTCACATTTAAATTCGAAAGTACCCTTTGAATTCGAATGTCACATTCGAATTCAAAAGTGACATTCGAATTCAAAAGTGACATTCGAATTCGAAAGTGACATTCGAAAACTGTAAATAACATTCAATAATAGAATTTTTAAGAATATTAGTTATCAACATTCTATTATGTAATTCGAATTTCCATAATAACATTCGTTCTAACATTCGAAACCGAATATAAACACATTCGCCCATCCCTAGTTGATACAAGTCTCTAAAAGGAATTTTCCACCTCTAAAAGGTAATATAGTTATTATAATTGCATATCCCTTTAATTAATTAATTGACTTTCTTTTACATAAGTCTGCATGCGTTTTTTTTTGTGTGAACTGTTTATACTTAAAGAACCTGTTTTATTTGTTTTTCCTTATTATAATCTGGCCTTTGTTTGACTGTGTATTTAATAATTCAGGAGCACCAACTACAAATGCTTCATTACTGGACTGCTGGAGTTGTGCTGAAAACAGGATCCTTCAATGTTGCATGAGATGTAGCAGAGCAATAGGCTGTATCGGCATACCTGATTTCAAGAGCTTTGCATTAGCAGTTCAAGAGTTATGGGCAATAGAATAAGTTTGGCGGAATAATAATAATAATAATAATCCTGACAATAACAATAAAAAAAAACAAAAAAAAAACAATAGGTTGTCCTGCAACACCGTATCCTCCCCCTGCATTCAGACCTCTGTAACACTTTATGTCTTTTTAGCTGTGTTTGAAGATATAGTCTGTAAATTCCATCAAATTGGTCAGTATTCCTTCAAACTTGGAAAAGGAAGACATTCTTCCGAAAGCTTGTCATTTTATAAATGTATAGTTAGTCCATTAAAAGTATCATTGCCACAAGAAAAGCCTCCCATTATGTTACCTCGGATGTGTTACAGTAAACCAAGGACTTTTGCAAGGACATTCCTTTTTCTATATGAAGAAAGTCTAAAAGCACATATAGACTATTTTCGAAATGCTTGTATTTTTTTTTCATATAACTGTACACTTACCGATATTGTTAAATAAAAAATATTTAAAAAAAAAAAAAAAAAAGTATCATTGCTCAATGCAATACTCTTGTTATTTTGATATCTAAATCTCTGGACTAACAAGGCTACTCCAATCAATGTATGTATAAATATAAATAAATATATATATAGACCAGTGTATATCTTTTTTTTCTCTATTATTTCTAAGTTATGATAACTATGAGGGTAATATAAATAAATATAATAGCTAACACAAAGAAAAAACTTTATTTTTTCATAAATAATAAAACTGGTAAAATAAAAATATAAAGTCAATGAACAACTTTATTATTTAAAAAAATTTAAGAGGTATTTTATTAATATATTGTAAAGTCACAATTTGATAGTGTTAAAAATGATTAATGATCACCAAGCTCATTGCATTCATGGGCAACTGGACAAGTGTTCTAATACAACCATGCATTGAGGTATTTCGATTTTCTGCTGCCCTAGGCGCTTAAAACTCTGCTGCCCTACCCTCAAGGTCTTAGGCCTTTTTTGGCCATTAGGCGTTTTTTTTTTTTTCATAGTATTTCCAAAGTAAACGTCTACCAGGGCTTGCAAAACACTTGCATACAGACATACATAATTACAGACACATACAGAGTTATGCACATAGATAATGTCACATGCGCATGTGCACACACATATATATATATATATATATATATATATATATATATATATATATATATATATATATATATATATATAAATATAAAACAAGGAAAAGTGGACAGCACTCTCAGACTGGACCGGGGACCGGGTACACATCCCATGACTCCCAAACAAGCTCAGCTTTGGTTGCTATTGCACTCACTTAAAGTTACACTATTTCCAGAGTCACAGGCAGTTAACCCCCGGGCCTGCCAAGGTGCAGGTCCTTAGGGAAAATTACAAAACAGACAACACAGAACACAGAAAAAGTCCAGCACTCACTCACAAGCTCTCAGCTAAGATTAAAAGCAAAACTGGAAGAGTCAGTTACCGCATTTGGCCAAATCGGACAAGCCCAGGTACCACGTCAAGGTCTCTTCCAAAAACCTGGGTCCCTAATACTGCCTGTGACTCTGGAAATATCATTTATTAGGGACTCAAAATCAGGATCATCATAGAAAACAAAGAAATAAGAATGATATACAGAAATGGAAGGCACAGCCACAAAGAAAAAGAGTTGACTCTAGGTTAGATCCAATGACACCCACTACATCTGTCTTAGCACAATCCCCTCTTTTTTAGGGCTGGGCCAGCTGAACACAAAGAAGAAAGAGAGAAATCTAATGAAATGAAAGAATACAGATTTAGGGGACCCAATATCATCAAAAGTAAAAAAGAAAACCTATAGAGGGAAGAGAGGAGGCATTAGAATAAATAAAAGCATGTAAAATAAATCCCAATCAGATGATGGCAATGAGAATAAGCAAAGAATCTATAACCTGAGCTCCCACAAACTAACAGAAAATGAGAGATCAGTACTAAAGTATGGTCTATCCTTTGTACCGTCAAGGTGCCTTGATAAATTACAGACTTTTGTGAATACAAAGGAATTCATAAGGACAATTACCTTAAAAAGATTCTTTATGAAATCTCCACTGCAGAATATAATATCAGAACCAAGAGGGTTTAATAGAAATATAGCAACAGATGGCTATATACACACGGATTTGAAGACAAAATCAACTTTTACCCTATACATAGCAAAGGAAATGCAATTGAAAGCTTTGAGACAATGGTCTGTAAAGAAATTAGAAACATACAACCAAAGAAATTGAAGAATGTGAAACATAACCTGTCGAAGAGACAGATGGAAACCATCAAGATACTCGAAAGCAATCATAACCTGACCAGGAATCGTGATTTTGAACAAAAGTGACTACACTTGAGAAAGTGACCGCATTCTCAACGATAAAACCACATATTACAAGTTACCTAACAATACCATGGTGAATTTTAAGAGAGATCTGGATGAACTACTGAGCAAGACAAAAACACTGGGGGTACTAAATGAAAATGAGTTTAGATACATTAATGTGAGTCACCCAATAACCCCAGTATTTTACCATCTACCAAAGATACATAAGTCTCTACATAATCTGCCAGGGAGGACGATCATTTCCGGCAGGGCCGGTGCTAGGATTTTTGGCCACATAGGCGAGGATACATTTTGCCGCCCCCCTCCCCTAATTACATACCATTCTAGTTAAAGGGATATGAACCCCAATTTTTTTAGAGCATGACATTTTAAGCAACTTTCTAATTTTCAAACAATGGTTGTGCTGCATAACAAATTAGATAGTGGTTGTGCAGCATAGCAAATCAGACAGTGGGTGTGCTGCATAACAATTATATATATATATATATATATATATATATATATATATATATTTATATACATATATACACACACATATAGAGAAATTTTACATTGAGAAAGTTAATGTCCCAACAAAAGAAGGAAAGTTATGGATTACTGTTGTGGGTGAACATTCACACACACACACACACACACACATTTACACACACACACATTTACATACACACACACACACACATTTACACACCTTTATACACACAAATGCACATATTCATAAACACATTTAGAGAAGGGGACTAGGACCATGTTGCAACGATGGGGTTAAATCCAATCACAACCAGTCACCTATTGCTGTATAGAGATACTAAGAGCTCAGCAGTTATAATAATACAACATAATACACAGGTAAAGGCATTAAGTTCTGAACACCAGCTCCATTTCATCATAGATTATTTTGTTAGATTCTCTCTCATCAATTTGTTTAATTTTACAAATAAGTAAATGATAACATGTTATTAAATTTGATCATCCTTTTCCTAGTTTCTACTGTCCCTGTCCTGACTGATGGCAGAGGGAATGTCACACTAGTAATTTGCAAGTTCCTGAAAAGGCATCATTGTCCAGTTCAGGCTGTGTTAGTACTTCTTGGCCTGAATGGAATGCACTATTTCAAGTGTGCAATATTATGCTGCACTTGGGAAAGATTTAAAAAAAGGCTGACCGTCTCCTCCAAGCACTTTGCTGCCAGCCAGTAACAATGCCTTACAGTCGGTTATTTAAGCTTTAAGAATTTAAGCAGACTGATTCCCCATATTTCTGAAAAACAGTAAGAGATCCATAATACAATACAAAAAGTTGGCTTCTCCACCTGTTGGCTATTAACTGCAAAATACTGTAAAGCATGTAGCAAAGTGCTCAGAAACATGAGCTTAGAGAAACCATACACCTCCTATAGCAACAGTGTGGGAGATGTCACAGTAAAATTACACTGCAGCATAATTTAATCACAATAAAAATGAAACCCAGACTCTCAGTAGCAGCCAGTGACCTTAGCAGCAGAGGAGTCTGTGCACAACAATTCTGTCTCTATGAAATTCAGGAAAGTCACTGTATGCCCGCTCTGGCCCCCTCACCACAGAGACCCGTCCCCGTCCGGGCTGTCCCCCACCATTCCTACCTCACTCAGTCGGTTGGTCTCTCTCTGACTTCACTCATCTCGTCTGCAGGCTAGCTGGCCAGCATCAGTCACACTCACCCGTGGCTCAGCTAGATGGTACAGTGTGTACTTCTGTGTGTGAGTGAGCCATGTCACGTGGAGTCAGGCGCACAATTTTCTCCCTCGCTTTCATCAGAGTGACCTAGGTAGTAGACAGCTGCTGCGCAAATTGAGCTCCGCCTCCTCCATGCTCTGGCTGACGCTGACAGTGACACCACACGCACGCGTGGCACACCCACATCCACATTCCCATCAGCACTCAGTTTATTATAATAGCAAAAGCCGGGCCAGCCCAGCGGGACAGGAAGACTTTATTAGACTAGACTAAGTAGCGTTGCAGGGGTAGCCAGCCAGAGCCGATGGGCAAAAACTAAGTTCTATACAACATAAAAAATAAAAATGAATAAATAATAAAATTAAATCCTCGCAGTCGGCACCGCTCTTAGTGCCCCACCAGCTGGTGCGCCCTAAGGCGACTGCCTTTGCTGCCTTATAGCAAACGCCGGCCCTGATTTCCGGCATACCTACTAGCGAATTGGAATGTAACATCACTTTACACTAGTATCCCGCACATGGAAAGACTCGAAGCAGTCAATTTCTTCCTGAAAGAAGACCCAGATGTCCCTAAAGAGCAAGGTGACTCTATCTTGGATAGTATACACTACATCCTGAGACATAATTATTTTTGTAACGAAGGGAAGTTCTACAAACAAATATGTGGTATGGCAATGGGAACCAGGTTTGTGCCGAGTTACGCAAATCTCTACATGGGGAAATGGGAGCGTATATTCTGGGATTCATGCCCAGCCAGCATGGACTTGGTCCTGTACTGTCGATATATAGATGATATAATCATCATATGGAAGGGGATTGGGGAGATAGGGAATACATGATAGAGGTCATGAATAGAAACACAGTCAACTTGAAATTTACACATGAATGGAGCTACATAGAATTGACATTTCTAGACCTGAAGATAGAAGTGAAAGATGGGAACTGGAGACATCAACCCACTTCAAGGAAGTTGACGATAACAATTATATCCACAGAATGAGCTGCCACCATGAAAAGTGGAAAGACCACATCACAAAAGGTCAACTTCTAAGGATGAAGAAAAATTGCTCCAACATGGCTTTGATAATAAAAAGTAAATTTATAGACAGAGGATATAATGAGGAGATGCTGGATCAAAAAATAGAAGAAGTAAAGAAGATTGAAAGGAAGGAACTAACTAAATATAAGGACAAGACCTTACCAATTACATATGAGGAGATTCTAAATGTCCCGATGATTATGGAATATAGTGCAAACAGATATATCATAGAGAATATATTTAGAAAACATTGGCCTCTACTAAGAGATGATGATATAATAGGAGAAAAGCTGCCCACACAACCAAGATTAATTTACAGAAAGGCAAATAATCTAAGGAACAGACTAGCACCCAGTACAGAAGAGTATACAATTGGGAGTAAATGATATCTTTGGGAATAAAATCAAAGGCATCTTTCCATGCCACAGTTGCAAATTGTGTAAACATTTGGAAACATTCCAGTCTCATAACACAAAAGAGGAATACAAGATCAAATACCTCATAAGAGGCCAAGACAAAGGGGTCATATATCTTATACAGTGCACATGTGGACTCCAGTATGTGGGGCAAACATCAAGACCTTTAAAAAATAAAATAAGGGAACATCTTCTACTAATTGAGAGACTAAATATGGAGACAGCACTGTATAGACACTTTTCCACAAAACATCAGGGCAATATTAAAGACCTAATCTACATGGGTATCCAGAAAGTCAGCAAAGACTGGAGAGGTGGAATTTATGAAAGAAAAGATTGTCTGTATCCAAAAGGCCTCAATAATAAGGAGGACTTGACACATCTCCTTAATATAAATATATGAGCATAACACGACAGAGAGGGAAATACCACAAACGCATGTTAACATGTTTTTTTTACTAGTTTTCATGAAGGTATTCGAGTATACCCCCAAACAATAGGAGAATGACATTATGGGGAAGAAGGACAATATATAAAAAGATCCAGATTTAGATGAACCCCTCCATGATTACCTACACAGGTAATACCCTATCAATTGTATGTGTAAACCTGATATTAAATACACAGATGTCTACGACATACTTCATATAGGATATACCTTTAATATTGCATAGAAATAACATTCAGAAGGATAAAATACCCTATTTATAAGTAATCCAGATACAAAGAAAGTTTGTTCTTCCAATAATTCCAATAAAAGTTTTTTATAAATTATTTATACCTCTGTCCACAATAGACCTAATCAAGACATATAATAGTTTAAGTGGAACTGGTAGAACAACCTAAGTTAACCTTTATCAGATGCTCCATCAAAGTGACAATGAGTAGAATTAGGGGATAAGAAATTGATAGCTATACCTTACCTATTTGATGAATATACATTGCACTAACTTTTGACTTCATCCAACTTCTTCCCACTATTCTATTGATACCCTCTAGGTGGATATATTCATCTCCACCGCAGGTACGACCTCCACTTCACTTTCTATCCCCTCTTCTCAAACGTTATTTAGCAGGTGGCCTCTAGCTTAGGATCGACCCCCATTATCACCTTACCCCCCCCCCCCTCAATAGGTGTTAAGACACTTTAAGTTTGATCACAAGTAGGGATTTTTTGCACACTAATGAAACGGGCTGAATAGTATACACTCACATGTACTCAGAGCAATTCTTGTGATAATTTAGTCTCACATATGAAATGGTTATGTTTGCCACCTTGCATATACTTTAAGAGATCGTATAATGCTTTAAGAGATAGCATAACAATGTAAGCTAGATATCGGGATAATAGGATCTGAATCCACTCTTGACAGCTAGTAGAATAGTACACTAAGACACTATCTACTAGTGGCAGGTTAGTATAATATGTTTAGAAGCTTTGGATATGTTCCAAAGCCATATGATTTATCTATATGATTTTATCTTCATTTATTTATCTTAAAACACAATAGATGATCCTGACAGAACTCTGAATCCTTACAGATTCCTGATAGAGAGATATAAACTATATAGGATCGCTGGAACTAAAGAACATTTAAAAACACCCATTATATGGACTGTTACAAGAAGTCTTTATTCTAGTATAGGAGTGTTGTATATAAGTAAGCACCTATTATACCTTTGTAATACCCACGTATATAATCACATTCCTATTTTAAGCCTAAGGACAGCTACTTATAGCTATCAAACTTAGTAGAAAGAATAATTAGATCACTGAGACGGAAGATGGTAGCGAATGTGACGTCACATCTAATGACTGCAACTATACGGTGATATTGCAGCCCGATGCTTGAAGTACATGATGAATACAGAGTGTGTTATAAACACTAAGCGAGTTGAAATAAGGGGCACTGTATTAAATTACAATATGATATACCCCTACAATTTAAAATCCAGATCGTAACCGAAGTGACGTCACACCCAATCAGAATCAAGGATTATTGGCAGAAAGCAAATATATTTTATTGTACAAATAATGAATGCATTCATAGAGAAGTACACCGATCAATACCCTAATGACATATAGTAGAAACTAACTTAAGAATCTTTCGTTAAGAAAATCATTACTATAATCTGTAAACGTCACTTACGGTACTTCTACTTGTTGCCCAAACACTGTAATTAAGGCAGATAGGGAGCTGTTTATAAGGCCATCAGTTGCATACAGTTTTTAATCTTGAGAAAGGCCTATATGAAAAGGCCGAAATGCATTGACTTTAAACTAGTAAGCTTTATTTCAATGTTTATTGACTTTCAGAAGCAATCTGCACCATTTGTTCTACTTTTTCAAAGAAGGAGCTATAAGGAATTTTCACAGACATCAGGAACACTGAACTCGGATCCTCATCACCAGGAACACAAGTTTCATATTCTTTTTTCTCATCTTGAGATTCTTTTCTCTCATAATATTTGCATATTTTTGTGTACACATATATTTGTTCACATATCTTATCATTTTTTCACATCTGAAGTTTTTATATCTGGGCACTTTTTAGCCTTTGGACATTATATTTTGAACACTTATTATTATCCCACTTAACCTCTTCTTAAGGCAGCTTACTATGGACAGCTAAGTCTAGCGCAGACATTTAACACTATCAGATTTAGAGCTGGTTTTATTGTTGATATAAGGCAAATAATTTGTTTGTTATGTACATTGATCCATGTTTTTAAATTGTTTAAATTGTTTTATTGCATTTTTATATTAATAAATAGTATTTCTATGTCATAATAAACACTGCTTACACATTTTAAATTCCCACATTTTACATTTACATTTATATAAATTTGTATAGATTCTAATAGATCTTGTATAGGATTTGGAGTTTTCTCTCAGTACCTCAGCCTCCTCTGGTTAGGCGCTCTGAACACCATCCCTAGCTAGCTGAATAAAAGAAAGGTTCAGAGTTACCTCTTATTATACTCCCTAGAATTTAAGCTCCTTAAACAAAGTCTCTCATTATATACCTCTATAATACTTCTAAAATAACTGTAATAAATATAGCCACAAAAATGTACTGCCCCCCTCCAATCTGCTTACCTAGGCAAGTGCCTTGTTTGCCTAAGCCAAAATATGCCCCGGCACCATGGTAACCTACCTAATCATCTACTGTACTTGTATAGAGGGGGCAGTGGCGTCACTAGGGTTGGTGTCACCCTGTGCGGTAAGTCATGGTGTCACCCCCCCCCCACAGAAATAAGACACACACAAAAACACAGGCAAACACACATACAAACAGTCAGACACACTTAAAAACATACTCAGATGCACACACAAACACTCGGAAACACACTCAGACACACACACAAAAACACTGAGACACACAAAAACTCAGACACACACATACAAAATATGTAAACTGCACTGCATTAATTATGAAGCTCATGCCTAGAGCTGCTCCCTGGCTCAGCAGAACATCAAATGGAAGATAAACAGAGCATTCTAAAATAAATCACTGAAGAAAAGGTTTAGGTGCGCAAACTATGAAAATTATGCTCTCTGACTCTGTTCCAAGTCTGTCAGTGCACAGCCCTGGGCCGCATGTCACTGAGCAGTGAGCACAGATAGGCAGGCAGGTTTAGGCTAGCAGCGCAACTTTGCAAGCCCCACGGCACACCCACAACATTCATAGTGAAATTGGGCAGGGGAGGAGCAAAGTACAAACAAGCAAAAGTAGCCGGGAAAACTATTTGTTGAAATTGCAGCACTGGCTCAAGGGGCAAAAAATTGTGGCCTAGATTTGGAGTTTTGTCGGTAAGGATCCGCGTAGCTAACGCCGGCTTTTTTCTGGCCGCACCATAAAAATAACTCTAGTATTGAGAGTCCACATAAAAGCTGCGTTAGGCTACAAAAAAGGAGCGTAGAGCATTTTTAACGCAACTTCAACTCTCGATACCAGAGTTGCTTACGGACGCGGCCAGCCTCAAAAACGTGCTCGTGCACGATTCCTCCATAGGAAACAATGGGGCTGTTTGAGCTGAAAAAAAACCTAACACCTGCAAAAAAGCCGCGTTCAGCTCTTAACGCAGCCCCATTGTTTGCTATGCGTAAACACTTCCTACGTCTGCACCTAACACTCTAACATGTACCCCGAGTCTAAACACCCCTAACCTTACACTTATTAACCCCTATTCTGCCGCCCCGCTATCGCTGACACCTGCATATTTTTTTTAACCCCTAATCTGCCGCTCCGTAAACCGCCGCTACTTACATTATCCCTATGTACCCCTAATCTGCTGCCCCTAACACCGCCGACCCCTATATTATATTTATTAACCCCTAATCTGCTCCCCACAACGTCGCCTCCACCTGCCTACACTTATTAAAACCTAATCTGCCGACCGGAGCTCACCGCTATTCTAATAAATGTATTAACCCCTAAAGCTAAGTCTAACCCTAACACTAACACCCCCCTAAATTAAATATTATTTTAATCTAACGAAATTAATTAACTCTTATTAAATAAATTATTCCTATTTAAAACTAAATACTTACCTGTAAAATAAATCCTAATATAGCTACAATATAAATTATAATTACATTGTAGCTATTTTAGGATTAATATTTATTTTACAGGTAACTTTGTATTTATTTTAACCAGGTACAATAGCTATTAAATAGTTAAGAACTATTTAAAAGCTAAAATAGTTAAAATAATTACAAATTTACCTGTAAAATAAATCCTAACCTAAGTTACAATTAAACCTAACACTATACTATCATTAAATTAATTTAAAAAAATACCTACAATTACCTACAATTAAACCTAACACTACACTATCAATAAATTAATTAAATACAATATCTACAAATCACTACAACGAAATAAACTAACTAAAGTACAAAAAATAAAAAAGAACTAAGTTACAAAAAATAAAAAAATATCTACAAACATAAGAAAAATATTACAACAATTTTAAACTAATTACACCTACTCTAAGCCCCCTAATAAAATAACAAAGACCCCCAAAATAAAAAATGCCCTACCCTATTCTAAATTAATAAAGTTCAAAGCTCTTTTACCTTACCAGCCCTGAACAGGGCCCTTTGCAGGGCATGCCCCAAGAAGTTCAGCTCTTTTGCCTGTAAAAAAAAACATACAATACCCCCCCCCCAACATTACAACCCACCACCCACATACCCCTAATCTAACCCAAACCCCCCTTAAATAAACCTAACACTAAGCCCCTGAAGATCATCCTACCTTGTCTTCACCTCACCAGGTATCACCAATCCGTCCTGGCTCCAAAATCTTCATCCAACCCAAGCGGGGGCTGGCGATCCATCATCCGGTGGCTGAAGAGGTCCAGAAGAGGCTCCAAAGTCTTCATCCGGACCGGCAACCATCTTGATCCAAGCGGCATCTTCTATCTTCATCCGATGACGACCGGCTCCATCCTGAAGACCTCCACCGCGGACCCATCTTCTTCCGGCGACGTCCAACTGAAGAATGACGGTTCCTTTAAGGGACGTCATCCAAGATGGCGTCCCTCAAATTCCGATTGGCTGATAGGATTCTATCAGCCAATCGGAATTAAGGTAGGAATATTCTGATTGGCTGATGGAATCAGCCAATCAGAATCAAGTTCAATCCGATTGGCTGATCCAATCAGCCAATCAGATTGAGCTTGCATTCTATTGGCTGATCGGAACAGCCGATAGAATGCGAGCTCAATCTGATTGGCTGATCTGATCAGCCAATCGGATTGAACTTGATGCTGATTGGCTGATTCCATCAGCCAATCAGAATATTCCTACCTTAATTCCGATTGGCTGATAGAATCCTATCAGCCAATCGGAATTCGAGGGACGCCATCTTGGATGACGTCCCTTAAAGGAACCGTCATTCTTCAGTTGGACGTCGCCGGAAGAAGATGGGTCCGTGGTGGAGGTCTTCAGGATGGAGCCGGTCGTCATCGGATGAAGATAGAAGATGCCGCTTGGATCAAGATGGTTGCCGGTCCGGATCGCCTCTTCTTCCCGGATAGGATGAAGACTTTGGAGCCTCTTATGGACCTCTTCAGCCACCGGATGATGGATCGCCAGCCCCCGCTTGGGTTGGATGAAGATTTTGGAGCCAGGACGGATCGGTGATACCTGGTGAGGTGAAGACAAGGTAGGATGATCTTCAGGGGCTTAGTGTTAGGTTTATTTAAGGGGGGTTTGGGTTAGATTAGGGGTATGTGGGTGGTGGGTTGTAATGTTGGGGGGGGTATTGTATGTTTTTTTTTTACAGGCAAAAGAGCTGAACTTCTTGGGGCATGCCCCGCAAAGGGCCCTGTTCAGGGCTGGTAAGGTAAAAGAGCTTTGAACTTTATTAATTTAGAAGAGGGTAGGGCATTTTTTATTTTGGGGGTCTTTGTTATTTTATTAGGGGGCTTAGAGTAGGTGTAATTAGTTTAAAATTGTTGTAATATTTTTCTTATGTTTGTAGATATTTTTTTATTTTTTGTAACTTAGTTCTTTTTTATTTTTTGTACTTTAGTTAGTTTATTTCATTGTAGTTATTTGTAGATATTGTATTTAATTAATTTATTGATAGTGTAGTGTTAGGTTTAATTGTAACTTAGGTTTGGATTTATTTTACAGGTAATTTTGTAATTATTTTAACTAGGTAGCTATTAAATAGTTCTTAACTATTTAATAGCTATTGTACATGGTTAAAATAATTACAAAGTTGCCTGTAAAATAAATATTAATCCTAAAATAGCTACAATGTAATTATAATTTATATTGTAGCTATATTAGGATTTATTTTACAGGTAAGTATTTATCTTTAAATAGGAATAATTTATTTAATAAGAGTTAATTAATTTCGTTAGATTAAAATTATATTTAATTTAGGGGGGTGTTAGTGTTAGGGTTAGACTTAGCTTTAGGGGTTAATACATTTATTAGAATAGCGGTGAGCTCGGTCGGCAGATTAGGGGTTAATAATTGAAGTTAGGTGTTGGCGATGTTAGGGAGGTCAGATTAGGGGTTAATACTATTTATTATAGGGTTAGTGAGTCGGATTAGGGGTTAATAACTTTATTATAGTAGCGGTGCGGTCCGCTCGGCAGATTAGGGGTTAATAAGTGTAGGCAGGTGGAGGCGACGTTGAGGGGGGCAGATTAGGGGTTAATAAATATAATATAGGGGTCGGCGGTGTTAGGGGCAGCAGATTAGGGGTACATAGCTATAATATAGGTGGCGGCGCTTTGCGGTCGGCAGATTAGGGGTTAATTATTGTAGGTAGCTGGCGGCGACGTTGTGGGGGGCAGATTAGGGGTTAATAAATATAATACAGGGGTCGGCGGTGTTAGGGGCAGCAGATTAGGGGTACATAAGTATAACGTAGGTGGCGGTCGGCAGATTAGGGGTTAAAAAAATTTAATCGAGTGGCGGCGATGTGGGGGGGCCTCGGTTTAGGGGTACATAGGTAGTTTATGGGTGTTAGTGTACTTTAGAGCACAGTAGTTAAGAGCTTTATGAACCGGCGTTAGCCCAGAAAGCTACTGACTTTTTTCCTGCGGCTGGAGTTTTGTCGTTAGATTTCTAACGCTCACTTCAGCCACGACTCTAAATACCGGAGTTAGAAAAATCCCATTGAAAAGATAGGATACGCAATTTACGTAAGGGGATCTGCGGTATGGAAAAGTCGCCACTGAAAAGTGAGCGTTAGACCCTTTTTTGAGTGACTCCAAATACCGGAGTTAGCCTAAAACCAGCGTTAGGAGCCTCTAACGCTGGTTTTCACGGCTACCGCCAAACTCCAAATCTAGGCCTGTGTGTCTATAACTTCCCCAGTCCCACTAATGTTCACAAATGCCAGCCTCTAATAAAATAATCTATGCATCTCAACATTGTATTTCTTTGACGCCACTGAGAGGGGGTTATAAATTAAATAAGACTGTTTCACCCTATCTTTGGATCCTCAGTATGGAATAGGTTAATTAATTCACTCAAATAATGTGTTATTTATTTGAGTGATTAACATCACCAGCCATAGACAGCCTGTTTGGCCCATATGAGACTCCTCCAATTAAACATTACTATCAATGTTTAAAATTAAAAAAAAAAAAGATGAGAAATACATGTGAAATATAGCCTCCATTACATAGGCAGCGTCGCCCACAAAAGCCTCGGTTTAGGGGTACATAGGGAGTTTTGCGCTGTTTTGGTATCACATATACGGCGTTGCATACAAGTTACGGTAGTATATTTCACCCGACGCTCGCAATTTTTACTCCCATAGGTTAACGTGGGACCGCGTCGTAAATCGGTATCCAATATTCAGCGCAAGGCCTTACGTGGCGAAAATGGAGAAATCTTACTCCATTTTTACCTCGCCATAAAAGGCAGCCGTAGCAGGCCTTGCGCTGAGTATGGGAGCACCGTAACTCCTGAAAATGCCTTGAAAAATAAACTAACACCTAACGCATGCGCAATGTCTATTTACCTGTCAGCCGCAATCCCCCACTGCAATAACTAATAAACTCTATTAACCCCTAAACTGCCATAGCCCACACCGCAAGTAATAACTAAATTATTAACCCCTAAACCACCATAGCCCACAACGCAACCTATTCAAGTCTTAACCCCTAAACCGCCATAGCCCACAACGCAACCTATTCAAGTCTTAACCCCTAAACCGCCATAGCCCACATAGCCTATTAAATGTATTAACCCCTAATCTGCCACCACCAACGTCGCCGCCACTATAATAAAGTTATTAACCCCTAAACCTAAGTCTAACCCTAACCCTAACCCCCCTAACAAATATTATTTAAATAAATCTAAATAATATTACTATTATTAACTAAATTATTCCTATTTAAAACTAAATACTTACCTATAAAATAAACCCTAAGATATCTACAATATAATTAATTATTACATTGTAGCTATTTTAGGATTTATTTTTATTTTACAGGCAATATTGTATTTATTTTAACTAGGTACAATAGCTATTAAATAGTTAATAACTATTTAATAGCTACCTAGTTAAAATAACTACAAATTTACCTGTAAAATAAAACCTAACCTAAGTTACAATTACAGCTAACACTACACTATCATTAAATAAATTAAATTAATTAACTACAATTACCTAAAATTAAATACAATTAAATAAAATAATCTTTAGTACAAAAAAAACAAACGCTAAATTAAAGAAAATAAAAAAGAATTACAAGAAGCTTAAACTAATTACACCTAATCTAAGCCCCCTAATGAAATAAAAAAGCCCCCCAAAATAATAAAATTCCCTACCGCATACTAAATTACAAATAGCCCTTAAAAGGGCTTTTTGCGGGGCATTGCCCCAAAGTAATCAGCTCTACCTGTAAAAAAATAAATACAACCCCCCCAACATTAAAACCCACCAACCACACACCCAACCTTACTCTAAAACCCTCCCAATCCCCGCTTAAAAAAAACTAACACTAACCCCTTGAAGACCACCCTACCTTGAGCCGTCTTCAACCAGCCAGGCAGAAGTCTTCATCCGATCCGGGCAGAAGATGTCCTCCAGCCTAGCAGAAGTCTTCATCCGATCTGGGCAGAAGAAGTCCTCCAGCCGGGCAGAAGTCTTCATCCAAGCGGCATCTTCTATCTTCTTCCATCCAACGAGGAGTGGCTCCATTTTGAAGAAATCCTTCGCGGAGCATCCTTCCTGGCCGACGACTAACCGACGAATGAAGGTTCCTTTAAATGACGTCATCCAAGATGGCGTTCCTTCAATTCCGATTGGCTGATAGAATTCAATTGATAGAATTCAATTCAATGCAATCAGCCAATAGGATTGAGCTCGCATTCTATTGGCTGATTGGAACAGCCAATAGAATGCGAGGTCAATCCTATTGGCTGATTGGATCAGCCAATCGGATTGAACTTCAATCTGATTGGCTGATTGCATCAGCCAATAGGATTTTTCCTACCTTAATTCCGATTGGCTGATAGAATTCTATCAGCCAATTGGAATTGAAAAGATGCCATCTTGGATGACGTCATTTAAAGGAACCTTCATTCTTCGTTAGGACGTCATAAGAAGAGGATGCTCTGTGCCGGATGTCTTCAAGATGGAGCCGCTCCTCGTCGGATGGAAGAAGATAGAAGATGCCGCTTGGATGAAGACTTCTGCTGCTTGGAGGACCTCTTCTGCCCAGATTTGATGAAGACTTCTGGCCAGATCGGATGAAGACTTCTGCCCGGCTGGGTGAAGACAGCTCAAGGTAGGGTGATCTTCAAGGGGGTAGCGTTAGGTTTTATTAAGGGGAGATTGGGTGGGTTTTAGAGTAAGGTTGGGTGTGTGGGTGGTGGGTTTTAATGTTGGGCGGGTTGTATTTCTTTTTTTACAGGTAAAAGAGCTGATTACTTTGGAGCAATGCCCCACAAAAAGCCCTTTTAAGGGCTATTTGTAATTTAGTATAGGGTAGTGAATTTTATTATTTTGGGGGGCTTTTTATTTTATTAGTGGGCTTAGATTAGGTGTAATTAGTTTAAACTTCTTGTAATTTTTTTTATTTTCTGTAATTTAGTGGGGATTTTTGGTACTATAGTTTATTTTATTTAATTGTTTTTAATTTTAGGTAATTGTAGTTAATTCATTTAATTTATTTAATGATAGTGTAGTGTTAGGTGTAATTGCAACTTAGGTTACGATTTATTTTACAGGTAAATTTGTAGTTATTTTAACTAGGTAGCTATTAAATAGTTATTAACTATTTAATAGCTATTGTACCTAGTTAAAATAAATACAAAGTTGCCTGTAAAATAAAAATAAATCCTAAAATAGCTACAATGTAATTATTAATTATATTGTAGCTATCTTAGGCCTAGATTTGGAGTTTGGCGGTAGCCGTGAAAACCAGCGTTAGAGGCTCCTAACGCTGGTTTTAGGCTACCGCCGGTATTTGGAGTCATTCAAAAAAGGGTCTAACGCTCACTTTTCAGCCGCGACTTTTCCATATCGCAGATCCCCTTACGTCAATTGCGTATCCTATCTTTTCAATGGGATCTTTCTAACTCCGGTATTTAGAGTCGTGTCTGAATTGAGCGTTAGAAATCTAACGAAAAAACTCCAGCCGCAGAAAAAAGTCAGTAGTTAAGAGCTTTCTGGTCTAACGCCGGTTTATAAAGCTCTTAACTACTGTGCTCTAAAGTACACTAACACCCATAAACTACCTATGTACCCCTAAACCGAGGTCCCCCCACATCGCCGCCACTCTATTAATTTTTTTTAACCCCTAATCTGCCGACCGCCACCTACGTTATACTTATGTACCCCTAATCTGCTGCCCCTAACACCGCCGACCCCTATATTATATTTATTAACCCCTAACCTGCCCCCCACAACGTCGCAGCCAGCTACCTACAATAATTAACCCCTAATCTGCCGACCGCAAAGAGCCGCCACCTACATTATAGCTATGTACCCCTAATCTGCTGCCCCTAACACCGCCGACCCCTATATTATATTTATTAACCCCTAATCTGCCCCCCTTTATGTCGCCTCCACCTGCCTACACTTATTAACCCCTAATCTGCCGAGCGGACCGCACCGCTACTATAATAAAGTTATTAACCCCTAATCCGCCTCACTAACCCTATAATAAATAGTATTAACCCCTAATCTGCCCTCCCTAACATCGCCGACACCTAACTTCAATTATTAACCCCTAATCTGCCGACTGGAGCTCACCGCTATTCTAATAAATGTATTAACCCCTAAAGCTAAGTCTAACCCTAACACTAACACCCCCCTAAATTAAATATAATTTTAATCTAACGAAATTAATTAACTCTTCTTAAATAAATTATTCCTATTTAAAGCTAAATACTTACCTGTAAAATAAATCCTAATATAGCTACAATATAAATTATATTTATATTATAGCTATTTTAGGATTAATATTTATTTTACAGGTAACTTTGTATTTATTTTAACCAGGTACAATAGCTATTAAATAGTTAAGAACTATTTAATAGCTAAAATAGTTAAAATAATTACAAATTTACCTGTAAAATAAATCCTAACCTAAGTTACAATTAAACCTAACACTACACAATCAATAAATAAATTAAATACAATTCCTACAAATAAATACAATGAAATAAACTAACTAAAGTACAAAAAATAAAAAAGAACTAAACCCCCTAATAAAATAACAAAGCCCCACAAAATAAAAAAATGCCTACCCTATTCTAAATTACTAAAGTTCAAAGCTCTTTTACCTTACCAGCCCTGAACAGGGCCCTTTGCGGGGCATGCCCCAAGAAGTTCAGCTCTTTTTCCTGTAAAAAAAAACATACAATACCCCCCCCCAACATTACAACCCACAACCCACATACCCCTAATCTAACCCAAACCCCCCTTAAATAAACCTAACACTAAGCCCCTGAAGATCTCCCTACCTTGAGTCGTCTTCACCCAGCCAAGCCAAATTCTTCATCCAAGCGGAGCAAGAAGAGGTCCTCCATCCGGTAGAAGTCTTCATCCAAGCGGGGCAGAAGAGGTCTTCCATCCGATTGAAGTCTTCATCCAAGCGGGATCTTCTATCGTCATCCATCCGGAGCGGAGCGGCAGCATCCTGAAGACCTCCGACGCGGAACATCCATCCTGGCCGACGACTGAACGACGAATGACGGTTCCTTTAAATGACGTCATCCAAGATGGCGTCCCTCGAATTCCGATTGGCTGATAGGATTCTATCAACAAATCGGAATTAAGATAGGAATATTCTGATTGGCTGATGGAATCAGCCAATCAGAATCAAGTTCAATCCGATTGGCTGATATAGGGGTTTAAAGTGTCGGGCTATTTTTGGGAGTCAGGTTAGACTTATACGGGAGATTTGTTATTTTCTTTACTTTTCTTAGGCGCCGGCAGTTTCTAAAGTGACGTAAGTCACTAGCGACTCCAGAAATTTGTAGTTACGCTCATTTCTGGACATCGCTAGTTTATCAGACTTACGGCACTTTATGAACTGCCGGCGGGGTATATGTAATACCCCAATGTGCGAGGTGAAATTACGGGCGAAGCAGGTTTCCACGCTTGCGCCGAAACCTGCGCCGTATATTTGATCGCGCCCCAAATGTTTCCTTTAAGAAACATTTTTAGAAAGTTTCCAATTTAATTCTATTATCTAATTTGCTTCGTTATCTCGGCTTCCTTTATTGAACTAGTACTAGTAGGCTTAGAGGC
This sequence comes from Bombina bombina, assembly GCF_027579735.1. NCBI lineage: Eukaryota > Metazoa > Chordata > Amphibia > Anura > Bombinatoridae > Bombina > Bombina bombina. The sequence continues at coordinate 336,288,371 of NC_069506.1, read as the reverse complement.
TGAGGTGAGCTAGATCAGAATGATTGACTACTACTAGTGTTTGGGCAAATAAGCCAATATTTGCTCACCAGATATGCTGCTACTTAGTTGGCTACTTGCTGATGACTCCTTTTATAAAGATAGCACACCATGAGAATGAAAGAATTTATAAGATTAAATTGGAAAGTTGATTAAAATTGAATGTTATAATTTCTGAATCATGAAAGAAAAAAAATGTGTTTCATGTCCCTTTAAATGATGGGTTATAGAGGAAGGTTAGTATAGCAACCTATTAGAAAATACCACCTGTTGTAGATTATTTGACATGTGATCCTCTATCAATGATCATCATATCATAAGAATTTGAAGTTTTAGGAATACATAAGGAATTGAGTATTAAAAAGAATAATAATATATCAAAAAGATGAAATGTTTGAGTTGAGATGAACATCAACCATAAATTTAAAAAAAAATGGAAACTGAATGTACTTGATGTATACTTGATGTATTTTTATATCTCAACATATTTCACCTTTTTGAATATTATAATAGACTAAGAAACATTCTGCTAGATTACGAGTTCTGCATTAGCCTTAAAAAGCAGCGTTGAGAGGTCCTAACGCTGCTTTTTAACGCCCGCTGGTATTACGAGTATGGCAAGTACAGGTGTACCGCTCACTTTTCTTCTGCGACTTTTGGCTACCGCAAATCCCCTTACGTAAATTGCGTATCCTATCTTTTTAATGGGATTTTGCTAACGCTGGTATTACAAGTCTTGGAGAAAGTGAGCGGTACAGCCTCTACCTCCAAGACTCCTACCGCATTTAAAAGTCAGTAGTTAAGAGTTTTATGGGCTAACTACAGTGCTACAAAGTACACTAACACCCATAAACTACCTATGAACCCCTAAACCGAGGCCCCCCCACATTGCAAACACTATAATAAAATTATTTAACCCCTAATCTGCCGACCGGACATCGCCGCCACCGACATTATACCTATGAACCCCTAATCTGCTGCCCCTAACATCGCCGACAACTACATTATAGTTATTAACCCCTAATCTGCCCCCCCAACGTCGCCACCACCTACCTACACTTATTAACCCCAAATCTGCTGACCGGACATCGCCACCACTATAATAAATGTATTAACCCCTAAACCGCCGCACTCCTGCCTCGCAAACACTATAATAAATTTTATTAACCCCTAATCTGCACCCCCAACATCGCCGTCACCTACCTTCAATTATTAACCCCCTAATCTCCCGCCCCCAATGTTGCCGCTACTATAATAAAGTTATTAACCCCTAAACCTAAGTCTAACCCTAAACCTAAGTTAAATCTATTTTTAATAAATCTAAATAAAATTTCTAAAATTAAATAAATTATTCCTATTTAAAACTAAATACTTACCGATAAAATAAACCCTAATATAGCTACAATATAACTAATAGTTACATGGTAGCTATTTTAGGATTTATATTTATTTTACAGGCAACTTTGTATTTATTTTAGCTAGGTACAATAGCTATTAAATAGTTAATAACTATTTAATAGCTACCTAGTTAAAATAATTACAAAATTACCTGTAAAATAAATCCTAACCTAAGTTACAAATACATCTAACACTACACTATCAATAAATTAATTAAATAAATTAACTACAATTATCTAACATAAAATACAATTAAATAAACTAAACTATAGTAAAAAAAAACCCCACTAAATTACAAAAAATAAAAAAATATTACAAGAATTTTAAACTAATTACACCTAATCTAAGCCCCCTAATAAAATAAAAAAGCCCCCCAAAATAATAAAATTCCCTACCCTAAACTAAATTACAAAGTAATCAGCTCTTTTACCAACCCTTAAAAGGGCTTTTTGCGGGGCATTGCCCCAAAGTAATCAGTTCTTTTACCTGTAAAAAACAAATATAATACCCCCCAACATTACAACCCACCACCCACACACCCCTACTCTAAAACCCACCTGATCCCCCCTTAAAAAAACCTAACACTACCTCATTGAAGATCACCCTACCTTGAGCCGTGTTCACCCAGCCGGGCACAAGTGGTCATCCGATCCGTCCAGAAGTGTTCATCTGATGGGGAAGAAGAGGACATCTGGACCAGCAGAAGTCTTCATCCGATTGGGGCAGAAGAGGTCCTCCATCCAGCAGAAGTCTTCATCCAAGCGGCATCTTCTATCTTCATCCATCTGGCGCGGAGCGGGTCCATCTTCAAGACATCCGACGTGGAGCATCCTCTTCTTCCCGACAACTAACGACGAATGAAGGATCCTTTAAATGACGTCATCCAAGATGGCGTCCCTCGAATTCAGATTGGCTGATAGGATTCTATCAGCCAATCGGAATTAAGGTAGGAAAAATCCGATTGGTTGATTTAATCAGCCAATCGGATTGAAGTTCAATCCGATTGGCTGATTGGATCAGTCAATAGAATTGACCTCACATTCTATTGGCTGATCCAATCAGCCAATCGGATTGAACTTCAATCTGATTGGCTGATTAAATCAACCAATCGAATTTTTCCTACCTTAATTCCGATTGGCTGATAGAATCCTATCAGCCAATCGGAATTCGAGGGACGCCATCTTGGATGACGTCATTTAAAGGAACCTTCATTCGTCGTTAGTCGTCGGGAAGAAGAGGATGGCTCCACGTCGGCTGGATAGAAGATAGCTCCGCTCCGCTCCGGAAGGATGAAGATAGAAGATGCCGCCTGGATGAAGATGTCTGCCGGTCCGGATGTCCTCTTCTGCCCGGATAGGATGAAGACATCTGCCGGTCCGGATGTCCTCTTCTGCCCCATCGGATGACCAGTGGTGCCCGGCTGGTTAAACACGGCTCAAGGTAGGGTGATCTTCAGGGGGTAGTGTTAGGTTTTTTTAAGGGGGGATCGGGTTGGTTTTAGAGTAAGGGTGTGTGGGTGGTGGGTTGTAATGTTGGGGGGGTATTGTATTTGTTTTTTACAGGTAAAAGAGCTGATTACTTTGGGGCAATGCCTCGCAAAAAGTCCTTTTAAGGGCTGGTAAAAGAGCTGATTACTTTGTATTTTAGTTTAGGGTAGGGAATTTTATTATTTTGGGGGGCTTTTTTATTTTATTAGGGGGATTAGATTAGGTGTAATTAGATTAAACTTCTTGTAATATTTTTTTATTTTTTGTAATTTAGTGGGTTTTTTTGTAATATAGTTTATTTTATTTAATTGTATTTTATGTTAGATAATTGTAGTTAATTTATTTAATTAATTTATTGATAGTGTAGTGTTAGGTGTATTTGAAACTTAGGTTAGGATTTATTCTACAGGTAATTTTGTAATTATTTTAACTAGGTAGCTATTAAATAGTTATTAACTATTAAATATTTTGTTAAAATAAATACAAAGATGCCTGTAAAATAAATATAAATCCTAAAATAGCTACCATGTAACTATTAGTTATATTGTAGCTATATTAGGGTTTATTTTATAGGTAAGTATTTATTTTTAAATAGGAATAATGTATTTAATTATAGTAATTTTATTTAGATTTATTAAAAATAGATTTAACTTAGGGGGTGTTAGGGTTAGAGTTAGACTTAGGTTTAGGGGTTAATAACTTTATTATAGTAGCGGCGACTTTGGGGGCAGGAGATTAGGGGTTAATAATTGTAGGTAGGTGGCGGCGATGTGGGGGGGCAGATTAGGGGTTAATAACATTTTTTATAGTGTTTGCGAGGTGGAAGTGCGGCGGTTTAGGGGTTAATACATTTATTATAGTGGCGGCGATGTCCGGTCGGCAGATTAGGGGTTAATAAGTGTAGGTAGGTGGCGGCAACGTTGGGGGGGCAGATTAGGGGTTAATAACTATAATGTAGGTGTCGGCGATGTTGGGGGCGGCAGATTAGAGGTTAATAAGTGTAAGGTTAGGGGTGTTTAGACTCGGGGTTCATGTTAGGGTGTTAGGTGTAGACATAAAATGTATTTCCTCATAGGAAACAATGGGGCTGCATTAGGAGCTGAACGCTGCTTTTTTGCAGGTGTTAGGTTTTTTTTCAGCCAGCTCAGCCCCATTGTTTCCTATGGGGAGATCGTGCACGAGCACATTTTGCCAGCTTACCGCTACCGTAAGCAACGCTGGTATTACAGGTAGAAGTGGAGCTAAATTTGCTCAATGCTCACTTTTCTGAGGCTAACTCAGCCATTCAGAAAACTTGTAATTCCAGCGTTGTTTAAAGTGTGCGCTGGAAAAAAAAAGGCTCGTTAGCACCTTTACCGACTTTACGTCTTTACCGACAAAACTTGTAATCTAGGCAATTAATTTGATCTAAATTGACATATCCAAAAGTATTTTTTTTTCAAAGTTAGAAAATATATATTTTGTGGTCACTATTTAATTTCTTTTCAAGGTATAGACTTTCTTAATTTTTTTTTTTTTATATATATATTTTTTTGAGGTTCTGAATAAGGCATACATGAAATGTGAAAAAACAAACACAATGATAATGAAATGTAGGGAACATATAATACAATTCTGTACAGCACCATAATACATTTCTAAAAAGAAAAGATTTCTTGTCTACAAGAAAAAAAAGGAACCAGCTTGTAACTGGTTCATCTCTATGCTTTGTCACTGACTGTCTGAGACTGAAAAATTATGGAGAGTTATAAAATAGTTCACTCACTAAATGTTCAGTTGTGTACTGCAGTGTTCATCCACTGGTTCTGTGAAATATAACTGTTTTATATATTCTGTTAATCTTAAATATGGTCAATAAGTAAGTCATTTAGTAAGACTCAGGATGAGTATTGGTGCTGTGCACATTTAGATACAAAGACTTTAACTTTGAAAGTTTATTAAAATTGTGTACTATATCACAATCTTGAATGTTAAAATTTAACTTGCATGATCCTTTAAATAATTTACAATTTTATAAGCTGATTTTAACATACATTTTATGTCCCTTTAAGAGGTCTGCTATTGCTGACCATAATCAATTGCAAAGTATTCTTCTCAGATTCCTAAAAAGGAAAACTGGAAGGAAATTTACAGGGGAAATAAAAATCCA